>NC_135494.1:3150066-3199258 GCF_052094955.1 Ictidomys tridecemlineatus | reverse complement strand
CTACACTAGACATGTCTAGAGGCAATGTGGACTGTCACCACTAAGGTTTCCCGGCACCTCGTGGGTGACAGGCCCGGGATGCTGCTGAACCTTCTGCGGTGTACGTGGTGAGCCCGTCTGAAGAACTGTCCAGCCCCAAACGCCACGGGTGCGGATGCTGTGAGCTTCTTGTGCAAACCACTCCCTGTGGGGACAGGCGCATCTGGAAGGCCGTGCCATGTAGCAGAGAGCAGGGCTGGAGAGGCGTCTCCAAAGAGCTGCAGCCGGCAGCACCTTGTGAGGGCACGAGACTTGGCCAGGCTCCTGTCCCCAGCTCCGCTGAGATTCCCAGGGCAAGAATAGCTGCCGAAATGACTGCCGGGTGGTTCTGTCTGCATTCAACGGCAGCACAGACACCAAGACCCAAGGGATCTTCCTTGGACACACTGATCCTCTGAACCAGTGGATCCCAGCAACTTCAGCTGAGGGATGAGCTGGATCCCACGTCCCGGAGCACCGCCACGGCACAGCCACGTCAGGGACCTTCAGGGGAAACCGAGGCTAGAGCCAGACACCAACACTCCCAAAGGCCCCTGGAGCCCGAAAGCAGGGGACTCTGAGCCAGGGGTGCAAGGGCTTTGAGAAAGGGGAGCAGAAGAGAGCCGGTGGGGAGGAGGAGCTGGGGTGGTGAGCTTGGGGGAGACAGCGCTCGCAAGTCCCCGCATGGCAAGAAGCAGGAGGGGGACAGTGCTAGTGTCCAGGGGCTGCGCCGTGCCCTGTTTACCAGGGTGTCCACACACCATCCTCAGTCCCTGACTGGTGCTACGCACGGAGAGTCCCTGCGGAAAGGAGTCTGTGGCCGCTGGGCCCCTGTCTGCATCAGTGAGTGTCTGATGAGGAGTCCCCACTGTCCCCTGCACCGCGATGGCACCTGCTGCACACGGATGGCTTACAGGGACCAGCGCCAGCGCAAGGACATCGCCACTCCTCGTCCACACGCGGAAGTCGGTTTGTGCAAGTGACATGCCCCGACCCGGAGCATGGGAGGGAGTACAAAGGCCCCGGTGTGTCCTGGGGACGAGGGGCAAACAGACAGGGACCCTGCGGGGACTAAGATGACCCAGACAATACGTGGGCAGCCCTGAGGGATCAGACGGCACCCTTGACCCTCTGCACCCAGGCCACCAGGGGAGGTGGCCAACCCCGATTAAATGCACACACAGGACAGGCGGCTCCAAAACTGTAGATGACAACAACTTTCAAGGCAAAAAAAAAAAAAAAAAAAAAAAAAAAGGGTGAAACTAGTAAAAAGAAAAGCAGGAAAAAGATAATTTTCCATGAAAAAAAATGATCAAGAATGTGATATAGAAAGAACCAGAAATTGTTTTAAAAAAAAAAAAAACTGGAAAGATAAATGTTGGAAAATAATGATGAAATTTTTAGGATGGAATGTGAATTTATGAGATTTGATGATGAGATGTCTATGATCGCGGGGTACGAGGAGCACACCCCTGTGATCCCAGACACTCCGGAGGCCGAGGGAGGAGGACTGCAAGTTCAAAGCCAGCCTCAGCGACCGAGGGAGGCCCCAGGCAGCTTTGCAGACCCTGTCTCTAAATAAAGTACAAAAAAGGGCTGGGGATGTGGCTCAGTGGTGAAGCAACCCTGGGTTCAATCCTCAATACCGGAAAAAAAAAAAAAAAAACCAACAGATTATTACACTAAAGTTGTGATAACAACGCAGTGGACCTTGATTCATGAGAACAGTTTCAATATCAATATGATACAGAGTGTCAATAAGTAAACAACTCCACCGTGAAGAATCAAGCATTTCATTTAAGGTACTAAGGTAAGGAAGACTATATTGTTCCTTGATATTTCTCAGAAAATTGGATTTTCAGCTCATGGATATAACAAATGCCCATTTAGTAAAGAAATGAACACAAAATTAAGCACTTTTCTGTGAATAGGAATGTTGGTCTGGCATCGCGATACACAACGACTTCTCCAACGTCCAGGCAAAAGCAGAAAACAAATCTTCGAATTTTGATTTTTTTTGCATTTTAGTGAAAACATGAGAAACCGAAAAGTAGTGATTTAACATTTGTGGGAATAACTGCAGTCTATGCACTGAAAGGATGCTAGAATATCCTTCATGCTCGAAAGTCATCCGGAGAATGTTATAAAAATCTGGACTCCAGAAGCGATACCAATATTTATTGGCATTAATTCAATCTCAATATTCATTTTTTTTAGAGAGAGAGAGAGAGAGAATTTTTTTTAATATTTATTTTGTAGTTCTCGGCGGACACAACATCTTTGTTGGTATGTGGTGCTGAGGATCGAACCCGGGCCGCACGCATGCCAGGCGAGCGCGCTACGGCTTGAGCCACATCCCCAGCCCCTCCCTCAATATTCTTAATTAAGAAAATGACCTGGTTCTCATCTACCAAACTCAGCAAGCGTTAAAAAGGGAAAAAAGGAAAATATATGAGAGATCATGAAAAGACCCCACTGGTATGGTGATCTGGATGGAATCTGATGATCTATGTCAGACATAATGAGAGAAGTAGGGGTTGGTAAAAGAACTGCCCAAGTCGAAAGAGAAAGAAAGAATTGTAAAAAAAAAAAACCCCACCAGGACAACGGGCTCCTGATTTGGGTGAGACAAAGCGATTGAGAGTTTTACATCCTGTCAAAGACGCAGGGTCTGGTCAGGGCCAGCAGGAGAGGTTCAAGGGATCCGGGCACAGCACGCGACTAGGCTCAGTAACAAGGCAGTGCGCTTGGAAAGTGCTGAGTGGAAGATGCTCAGTGACTGCATCCCACTAAGCAGAGTGAAGCAACACTTGCGCTCATCAGCTTGAATCGTCCACGCAAAACGCAAATAATCTGCGTCTGCCAATTAAAAGTGAGTCTCAAGTATTACTGGACAAAAGAACTGGCACCTCTATCAACGCTGTCGGGACTAACTGCCACAAGCTGAGATCCTGTGCTTCTTTCTTTTCTTTTTTGTGCTGCTGGGGATGCAACCCAGGGCCCCTGTGCATGCTGAGCAAGCACTCTACCACTGCGTTACACCCCGGCCACCCAAACCTCATTCTTGAACTTGCAAACCAGTTATGTTTCGTCTGTCCATGCTCATGTATGTCCTCCGGACCTCGGCTGCGCACCCCTTTAGGGTGGGAACAGTGTCAGTCCTCTTTGTCACCTTGGAAAGAAGCAGAAGGTCCACCGGCTGTACCTGGTGGGCGAGTTGGGGGCAGGTGTACAGAGCCTATCTTTCAGCCACTCACCAGAAATCCTTGCTCAGATTTTCCTCATGCTCCCAAAATGAAACCCATGGCAGCACCTCCCGCCTCCGTACATCACTGCACACACACACACACACACACAGGAAGTAGGCCCACTGCAATGCACGGCAGAAACCACGACACAGTTCATGATCAATCAGGTGTCTGAGCGTGTAAATGCCCGGACAGAGGGACACCCAGAGGCGGCCTAAGCACGTTACTCCACCCCTTACCCGTGGGGCCTAAGTTCCCAGACGCAGGCTGGGTTACCGACACCCAGCAGACGCTGAGGCCTGCAGATGCTGCTTCTCCAATACCAACGTGCCCAGGATGCCATCTAGCACCTAAATGAGGCTCAGAGAGGGATGACTGACGGCGAACACAGCAGAACAACTTGACAAGGTGCTGCGACGGAAGTTATGTGGCCAGGTTCTTCTCCTCGGAGTGCCCGTCCCCTGCACGACACTCACCCTCTGGTGACGGCAGGAGGAGCGTCGTGCCCGGTGATGAGATGAATTGACAGATGCATTGGGAGCTGGAGCATCTGGGCCTGGGTCACCTGACCTTGTGTGGATTTGCTGCACAGAGAGACGACTCATTTACCTCCCAGGCAGGAGAAAGCCAGGCCACGGGAGGTCCCGTCACGCTGCTCAGAACTGTGCACACGCAGCTTGTGTGCATCACTTGTTTCTGGAACTTTCCGTGGAAATCTTCAGATGGCTGTTGACGGTGGCCAACGGAAACAGAAAGCAGAACTGTGGGTAAGGAGAGTCTGCAGAATGTGCTAGCACCGATTTACAAAGGTCTCGCGTCTAGGAGAAGACGTTGTTCGACGGAATCATAACGATGCTTTTTAAAAACCAGAGGCTTGGGGGACAGACCCTGGTGCATCTGTGTATAGCTGTCAATCTCCCACCAATCCACAAACCTGACATGCAGCCTGGTCCCCGAGGCATCTTCTCAGGCAGTGATGAACTTGGTGTTGCAGAATCACGCACGACCATTTGCCGGGGTGCACGGGACTTGGGGTGCACCTCCATGCAGAGAGTGAGTGCAATCCCCCGTCACTGGGGCATCCCAACCTGTTCCCTCCCCATTGTTTCAAAAGACCCCACGGGAAGCAATGCACACTATTCCCAAACCACTGATTCTCCCTGGGCCCTTTTCCAAGTCCCTCTCTTAGCATCAGCCTTGAATGGCGGTCCGCATCCCGCCATCTCTTCCCATCTTTGCTTCTTTGGTAAATGCAACCTGCTCAGATCCTCCGCTTCTCGCGCACACCCTTCACCGACACTTGTGCTGAGCTCTGTACAAGCCAAGGTTTGCAAATGAACTCTGCTTTCGGTCACATGCCCACAGCGAGGCTTCCTTAAACAAGAAATCCCAGAGATGCTTTCATCAGCCAAGTGAACGCCCACGGAGTTTGAAGAACCCCGGCATTAGGGGCTCAAGGAGGTTCCGCTGATGCGAATACACAACGCGGAAATCTAAAGTGCTAAGCTCAGATATTCTACGCATTCCGACATTGCAAAAAAAAAACGGGGGGGGGGCACCAGCAAGGACGTTTGGAAAGAGGAGCGAATGCTACCATACATCTTCTGATAATCCTAGCGATCGCGATGGCCAGGGTCTTCAATCCCCGTGATAGAAAAGTCAGACCTAATCCACAGCATTAGTTGTGTGCGTCCCGCTCACAGAAAGCACCGAGATATCCGTATGAACGAACTCGTTCTCATTCATCCAAGAAATGGTCTGCGGTGGCGTTGCTTGCTTTCGGTCATGAAACCCTGGTTCTGTCAGAGCTGCTGCTCACAGGGCCTTCCTGCTGCTGGGTTTCAGATGCTCCCAGGCTGCTCTGCCCACTTATCAGGGTTGGGCCCAAGGAGAGCATTTCAGGGTGGAAAGCATCCTTCTCTGTTCTCGCTCCCGGGCTGTGCACCAGAGTCCTCAACTCCCCCCGGCCATGAGGGAGCTGTAACAGGCGTCCCAGAAGGGGCAGAGGAGCCTCAGGAGCGTCCCCTTTATTAGAAATCCTCATCTGTGCGGTGACAGACACCGTCCCTCCCGATTTGTGTCCCGAGCTTCGTGCAGAGCACTCCCGGCTCGGTTCAATTGGGCGGACACTCCTGCCGCACGACCCGCGTGCAGACGCCGCAGACTGGCTCTGCAGGTACCCAGATGGCCGTGGCATGACCTTACACGGTGCAGACCATCCAAGGCCACCGTGGTCATCCACCGTCAGAGTGCTTTGACACGGGCAAAAAGGAGGTAGACGTGTCTCCTGTGGTGGCCGGCAGTACTTCTGCCATTTCACAGTGACCCCAACAGGCCTTCACCTGCCTCCTGAACCTCCCGACAGCTCCCTTGATACACAGCTGGGCATCGGAGGTTGGCCTCGAACTTGCAAGCCTCCTGCCTCGGCCTCCGGAGTTGCCGGGATCGCGGTCACCAGCCACCGTGCCCCGTCCCCACGACTCTGGCAGAGGAGCGGGGACCAAGCACACAAACGCCCGGCTTTGAAACAGAAATTCAGTATTCTACCCACGGTTCCCAGGCTCGCAGGATGGAAGCTTCTCAGACGGAAAGCTGTGCTTGTTGGTTTTCTGAATAAAGCTCTTGTGATCTCTGTTTCCAGCCCCACCACGGCGTTGGGGGTAAGCAGGGCTTGCTTGTTACCCTTTGCAAGTGCAGCAGAGCCGCCGTGGGTACAAGGTGATCTGGATGATTCTTTTTTTTTTTTGAGGCAATTGCATGAGAAATTGGGGTCGTTAATAAAATGAAACCGCCCCCATTCCCCGTATCCCCAGCCCAAACATCTCTCCTCCCTCAGCTGCTGAGAAACAGCAGCACTGGAAGCCAAGTAGACGTTTCCAAAATAAACGTTGACCCTGCCAGGAAATGTCTCTGAAGGTGTTTGAACAGCGCACAGCGCCGCGGAGACACAGAAAGCCCGCGGGGCACCAGCCGCACAGGGGGAAAATAGCCTGCAGTTCTTTCCACGCACCCGGGGCTGTTCGGGCACGGTTTCCACCTGCCCAAGGAGCCAGTCGGTACCGGGTGACACGGTGTTTCTCCAGTCACCCTACGGCCCGCAAAAAACTCAGTAGAGATATCATACGTGTGCCAGTACCGGGGGTCAGTCCTGGCCCATCTCAGACGCTCTGCAGGCACGGGCAGTTTGACCCACGCGGCGGAGACCTGGCGGCTCGGGGGATGCAGGAGGACACGAACCTGGCATCCACGGAACGTGGCTGGAGCAGGTCTTGGGCTGAGTGTCAACCATCAGGGGGAAAAGTGTCCCCACCTGGGTTCTTACCAGGACTGGGAGCTGGGTTGACCAGGCCACCACAGCTGGTCTAGGTCCAGTCCATCCACAGGTCACTGACTGACTGACCTGAACAAGGATCATGTTTTCCCCAAAGTAGAAGCAACAATATTCCCATACGCTGTGTGCGTGTGCGTGTGAACACGTATATGTGTACGTGTGTGTGCGCACATGCACACATATACATATGTGCAGATATAACTGCCTAAAACATATTCCTGTCGATATTTAAGGCTTAACCCTGCGTGGTCTTCTCTTCTCTTGAATCTAACATCTGACAGTGCCCGTGTTGGAAATTGTACCCCGGCAGAGGTCTCACTAGTAATCTCTGATCACTTTCATAGTCCGTAGCTGGAAAGCCTTTGAAATCACAAGTTTAGATCCTGCAGCACGAGTTCTCAAGCAGACGGGATTCTGCACACGTACACACCCCATCCCCTACCCCCCCAAGTAGGGTCGCTGGACAATGAGGGGAGACCCTTCCGGCTGAGAGGACTGCGGGAGGCTACTCCACCGAGCGCACAGAGACCAGAGAGGGTGTGAGATGTCTTAGGATGCACAGCACAGCCCCAGCAGCGGAGAAGATCCGGGCCTTCCCTCCCGTCAACGATGCCGAGGTTAAAAAAACCGTGATTCATCAACAGGGTCATCCAGAGATACAACGAATTTGAGATATTTTATATTTTATAAAATACATTCTTTAAAATGCAGAGCACTTGTGAGGATGGGGCTGCAGCTCCGTGGCAGAGCACTTGCCTAGCACATGTGAGGCACTGGGCTCAGTCCTGAGATCCCATAAAAACAAAGTAAAGGCATGCTGTCTGTCCATCTGTATCTACAAAAATTAAAATATATGGATGTATAGCACCTGTTCTATAATTCTCCACATAAATATGAATGAAGTAAATATGGGCTAAGGATAAACAGAAAAATAAGTGAACTTTGAACAAGTTAACTTTGAAGTCTGCTGAATGTGAAGGTAAACATAGACATTTCCTCTTCTAGAAAATAAAATTCTTCATATTCCCTGGGGGGAAGAAATGGTCTCTTCCTATTTTCCTGAAGACACACTTAAGAATGTTCTTACAAAGGCATTTCAGAAAGCCAGAACGTTCTTTGGAGGAAATGCAGACACCCCTTGCAGGTGTGTGAGGCCTCAGATTGGCCAGGTTCCGTCCGAGGTTTCGGAACCCAAGGAGTGCTCCAGGGCTGAGCGTCTGGCTGGCGGTAGGGCACCGGTCCACCATGCACGAGGCCCTGCGGTCAATGCCCAGCACAACGACCAAAAAACCCAACACGAAACTCCACGTATTCTGCGACTCCGTTCATATAAGACGCCTGGAATAGGGAATCCACAGACGCAGCTGAGGTCAGCAGAGGAAACAGCTGAAGAACATGAGATTATTATTTTTTTAAAATGGTCAGATAGACTCCGCACGCTGTGGCTCTGCACGCGGCCCAGGGTCCTCAGTGTGGCACATGCACAGTGACCTTCCTGGGTGGCTGTGTCCCTGACGCTCACAGCTGCCCTCAGCTCCCCATCTGTCGGAGACGGAGACCCGAGTCTCTGCTACACAACCTCGGCCTTTCTCTGGCAGCTGTACCACGTGGATGCACTCGCAGAACCTGAAATACCTGGACGTGTACTAAGTACGGCTCTTGCTGATACCAAAAGGGGAAATTGTAGTGACGGTGGCATCAAATTGTCACATCCTCCAAAGAAAATGCCATCTACGTGGTTCTTTCTTACACTCTCCCTTTTCTGTGTTACTCTTCTGCCACTTTCCAGTTACGACGGCATCGATAATGGAAGCATGCTCCCTAGGCAGGTTTTTCTTCTTTTTTTCTTTTTAGGAATGTAGACATCAGACCAATTTCATTTAGCTCCTTGGCCAAACAGCCACTGTGACTATGTCAGCTCTCTGCGACTGTTTCAAACCCCTGAGGACGGTCAACTTAAAAAGAGGAAAGGTTCCTTTGGGCTCCTGGGGACAGAGGTTTCCTTCTACGGTTGGTGGTTGGTTGGCCTCGCTTCCTCTGGGCCTGGGGCAAGGCTGCACGTCACAACAGAAGCAGACGGGGCAGCAAACCGCTCGCCTCGCGGTCACTGGGAAGCAACAACCACCACAAAGAACCAAACGGGGGGCCAGGGTCCCACAGTCCCCTCCAGCACCCACTTCCTCCCAGGAGGCCCCACCGCCTCCCCGCAGTGTCCACTTGGGAGGTGGACATGCAGGATCCGGGGAATAGCCGCTGGCCTCATTTTTCTCTTAGGGTCTAAGACTTCCAACTCCGGGTCCTCTACACCCTGTCCCTAGATCCCCACAGAAACCTCACCCCCAAGTCTGGCAGAAGTGCAGCTTACCCGCCCTCGCTCCCACGCATCTGTCATCCTGCAGAGGTACGCCAGGCCACTGCGGCTGGACACCAGCTCCCCAGGGGGTCTGGGCTAGACACCCGTGTCCCCCGATGGCTCCGTCCGTGTGCAGGACAAACACCACAGCAACCTGGTCGATGAGGTGGCCAGGAATCGGACGCCGGCCACCTGCGGCCGCTGGGAAGTGGGCAAGTATGTGCATTCATTTACATGTATTTGCATATATGTGACATGCATGTGCATGTATGTGCAGGTATTACACAATCCATCGTATATATACATACGTGTAGGGGGTGTGTGTGTGTGCATGGGTGTGTGCACAACGCTTGAACAACGTGTGGCTCCGTCTCGCAAGCTAGAGCTTATTGCAGAACGCGGGCTGTCACAGTGCCGTACCGTCGTGGGCCACCCAGCCATGTTTGAGTCACACACAGGGTTCACGCTGTGGCTGTGTCACGGCCGACTTCGCTGGCACAGGTCCACGTGGGTCCGTCGACTTTCCGTGGCATGGAAAAGGCCTGGGGAAAACGACCTACAGGGGGGACCCATCCCCTCCAAGGAGGGTGCACCCCCTCCACCTGCCACGCTCCCGCGGCCCCGCAGTGGATCAATCCACGTAGGCAGTGGCCCGCGCTCGTTTCTGCGGCTGACAACAACATTCCAACCTGGGGCTTCCCAAGGGGACGGGTTCGGGGGTGTGCAGCAGAGAATCAAGCCCCTGGATGCTGCGGGGTGCCACCAGATCAACCAGGGTCCTTGGGAAACACTGGAGTCCTCCAAAGCTCCACGGGGAACATTTTTTAAAACGAAGCAATACTATTGTTGGCTACTAAAGTCTGCCCCAAAGAAGAAGATTCATTATCGCATTGTGGGAAAGGGTTTTTTTCCGACATCCGATCAAGAAGCCCAATAATGATCTGTTACTGAGCGGAAAATCAGAGGCAGGGACCGGCCTTTTGTGCTGTAGGACGCTGCCCCCTGCAGGAAGAGCTCGGCTCTGCACGTCAGAGGGAAGGACGGCCGCCGGCCGTGCGTCTCCTTGTGTTCCACTTAGTGATTGAGTTAGATAACGGACAGGTGAGAGGTCCCCCGGGCCATTGATACTACGTCTGTGGCACACATTCAGGCGACCGTCAGTGTGCAAAAATAAACCTTGAGTTTCTTCTTAAAATCTAAGCAAAAATTTCCACAAAAGGCCACTGTTTGCCAACAACAAATAACAGACCCCGAAAATAACCATTAAAGTCGTTAAAAAAAAAAAAAAAAGGCACCATGACTGACCCATCTCTGCATTGTGCAATGGCCAAATGACTCTCTCCTTCAGAGAACTGAGCAAAATGGATCATAGTGGGGTTTTTTTTTTTTTTGCTTTAAAATAACGCCAATTACATAACCATATTTTTAAGTTCTATAGATAAGATAACCTACACATGACCCTATTCTTTATCTCGTCTAGACAAATCGAGTCTATTCCCACGAAGTTAAGTTCTCAAAAGGCGTGTTAAGCAAAAAGCTAACCCAACAAATAGTTAGAAACCCACTGAGCTACTTCTTCATGAACCTTCTATGATGCAGATTGGGTCCTCTGGAAGCAGACGGTGAGATGTGGCTGGGGAAGGCATCTGTTATGAATTCACACTCGGGAAGAGGAGGAAGAGGAGCTGGAGGTGCAGCAGCCCAGAGCTAAGCACGGGGGTCGGGGGGACATGCCCCCAGAGCTGCCCCGTGTTGGAGTGGAATGACGGGGTCGCAGGCCCTCCCCCAGCCTTCGGGGATGGGGGTCGTCCTGGGAAAGATGTGCCTTTGGGCAGAGGGTCCGTCTGCAGCCAAAGCAGCCCTGGAGGAACCGCCTCTTACCGCTGCGGCGCTGACTTACAGGGCAGTGTGGTGGCACACCACTGCCCGCCACCCGGCGACCCGTACGTCCATCCTTGCTCTGGTATAGTGACAATTACCTATGGACTGAGGCCTCTTGCACTGTGAGCCCCCAGAGAAACATTTCATCCATAAAATGGCTCTGGTCGGCTCTATGGGGGATTTAAAAAGCTGACGACCACAGGGAGGACCGTCTCAATCCTGGTCTTGGTTTCCTGATGAAGTGACACAGATCCTCAGCCCTGTGGGGTCCGAGCCCGGTCAGTGAAATGCTCTCTGAAAGGAGGATTGTGGCCTGTGTCATGCTGGCCGCAGTGACCTGCCACCCCCGAGATTCTGCACCCATGTTTCTTCCTGCCACCACGAAGGTGGAGATAGCGACTGCCTGCTGCAGACGAAAACCCTGCAGCGCCCGGGCAGCGGCTGTGGGACTCCTTCCTGCCTCCAGTCCACGTGGCCTTTGGGGACGGCACCTCTACTCCTACAGAGCCACAGGCTGGAGGCATGAACCCGCCCTGTGGGTCACAGGAGTGGGCGGGGACCTGTCTGCTCTTGCCACTGGGATCCCTGCAACCAGGCCATTGGAGACACAAAGCCACGTGTCGACGTCACACAAGCTCGGCAGGCAGTGGTGCAGTTGCAGGCCTCTGCCCACCAGGGGGCGCCCTGTGTCCAGGATTGCTCCACGGGACAGTCCCCCAGGACTGTCACAGCAGGACGCCGCGGCCATGCCCTACTTTGCAGGAGCTTGCAAACGGTTTGTAAAGGTCATAAAACCGTGTAAGAACCTGGAAAGAACAAGGTGTTTTCCCCGAGAAGAACACGCTAATTATGAACATGGACACACACCTCTCGGGCGCTCGGGACCTCGCTGAAGCCCACCCACAGATTCCAGAAGGTTCTGCGGGCCCTGGAATTTGTGACTCGGGGTGAGTAGAGCCTGCCCTGGGTCTGGAGCCAGGAGACGTGGTGAGGAGCCTGGTTCTGACCTGGGCTGTGCACGGCCTCCGGCCCGGCAGGAGAGTGCCCCTTACAGCTGCATTGTGAGAGGGTCGCTGTCCTCCACAGAGCGTTTATGGGAACACAGCGGGAAACGGGCCAAGCGGGCTGTTCTTCCAGTTACACTAAGACTCTTGGTTTCACCTTCGACCTATCCCCGCGATTTCCTAAGGCGGATGCCCTCCTCCCCTCTCTTCTGGGCCCACTGACCGGGCCACTGACCTCCAAAGCAGTTTCCACTCCTCAGCAAAACAGCGAAGCACTCACCTGTAGGAACTTGTGCTCACCCTGAACTTGATGAATAAAACCCCAGCCAGGCGCCGTGGGGCACGCCTGTGATCCCAGAGGCTCGGGAAGCTGAGGCAGGAGGATCCCAAGTTCAAAGCCAGCCTCAGCGAGGCCCTGAACAACTCAGCATGCTCTGAAGAAAATATAGGACATAAAAGGGCTGGGGATGTGGCTCAGTGGCTCAAACCCTGGCACCAAAACAATAAATAAGTAAAATCCTAACAGTCATTCTCAATGTATTTGCATTGCAGGAAACATCGATCTCTTCCCAATGCCCGTATGATATCTAAATTAACCTGAAACTATCCGTAGTATCCCCACGTGCTGGCTTTGCCGTTGGAGGGCGTGTTCTTCACACGGTCACTCTGGAGTCCCCAAATCCCTCTGCTACTGGGACGTGCACCTGCTTTGAATTGGGGAGTCATTTCATTCCCCTGCTGTATTAGTTCACTTTAGTTACTATAATGAAACACCCGAGGCAGGTGAACTTTAAAAAGAAAACAGGTCTCTTTAGTTCAGTTTTGGAGGTTGGAAGTTCAAATACCATGGTGCAGGCTCCGGAGAGGAAACCTTGGCAGCGTGACCTCATGGTGGGTGTCGGGGAAGAGTGTGGGAGAAGGGGCTCACAGAGCCAAATGGGAAGCCAGAGGGAGACGGGGGACTCACATTCCCTTCTGAGGGCCTGACGTCAATTGACGAGAGGCCTTCCTATTCGGCTCACCTCTGGGAGGACCCAGCGCCCCCACATCCTCACCCTGGGGACCAAGTTTCCCAACCATGACACTTTGGGAGACAAGTCAGCCATGCCCTCTGCCCTGGGGCAAGGTCCATATGTCGGGTTATGATGTCTTTTTGGGGTGGCACAGCTGTTCTCCCCAACTTTCAGGAGCTCCCTGGACTGCCACCCAGGATAGAGACATGGACGTGAGGCCAGCCAGACCCTCCTTCCATTGCTGTGACAAAACACCGGAGGAGATGAACTTATAAGGAGAAAAGGTTGATTCTGCTTCATGGTTTCAGAGGTTTCTGCCCACGGTCACTTGGTCTCCAGGCTTGGGACGAGGCAGAACATCATGGTGGGGGACACACGGCGGAGAGAGCGTGTCAGGAAGCACACAGCGGGCGAAGGGGCTGGGGCCCAATACTCCCCATGGCCCGACTTCCTCCCACCAGGCCCCAGCAGCCCCAGAGCAGGGGCCGTGCCCTCAACCCACTGCAGGAGCAGGACATTTCAGATCCCAACCACAACTACCCGAAAGAGCCAGCGCCTACGTCACTGCAGGAGGCCCGTGGGAGCGTGCATGGTGACTGTGGGGGTGGGGGACGGTGGTCCTCACGGCCTGGCCCTCTGTCGACCAGCAAATCCTGACCTGGTCCTCACGGTGCAGCTGCCTGTCCTGCTTCCCCAGCACCCGGGCAGAGGCCAGCGCTCCTCGGTGGCCCACGGCCCTGGAGGTGCTCAGCCAAGTGGGGCCGTGTGTCTCCGTGAGGACCCGCCATCGGCCTCCAGGTCACAGGGCCCAAAGCGACCAGCCTGCCACGCGGCACCTTCCAGGTGAGGGGGGGCCGCTGCAGCCCAAGGCCTCTCACCCCTGTGCCTGTGGAGACCAGCCAACACGTCGTGTGGACAACACGAAGCGCCAAGGAGCCGCGGGAGGGGACACACCGACGGCGGTGGCCACTGGGCAGCCTAAAGTCAAGCCACCCCGCGCTGCGTGCCGACCGCATCCAGTGTCCAGACCTTCAAAGTCTGAGCTCCTACAGCCCAGTGTCACCTCTGAGGCTCTGGGGAGCACACAGGTGGTCATCCCCTGTCCAGATGGGCCCCGCTCGGCCGGCTCTGCCCTGCCTTTGGGCTGCCACCAGCTCTATCCCAGTTTCATTTCCAAAAGCAATGAATGAGCTAGAAGCCACTCTGAGAAAGGAGAGCAGAACGTCAAGGCCAGCATCCCAGGACCCTCCAGGGGCCTCTGCGAGGCGGGCCAGCGCCCAGTAACAGCCCACAGAACAGCCTGAGCACACACGGGCTCTGCGTCCACACTCCTTCCCACAAAGAGGTCAGTCCCACTGGGTCAGTGCACAACCTGAGCAGCCCACTGTAACCCACCAGTGTCTTCAAAGACGCTACCTCCACAGACGGCCACACCCGGAGGTCCTGGGAATTGGGATGTCCTCATACTAATTTTTTCGGAGGATATAATTCATCCCATGTCAGTCTCCTGACTGAAACGGGGGTGTGTGTGAGTCTGTGTTCACGTAGTTATTGCAAAAAATGGTGCAGCCCTCATACATGATGCGTGGTCAGTTCGTTCTTTATTAAATAAAGCGAAAGAAAGGGACAAAGTCACCTCCCTGTGATCCTCAGAGCAGAAACCAGTGTTCACATGCGTTCCTGTAAAGGACTGCTTCTTCTCTTGCCTCCTGTAGCTACCTGCAGTTTGGGGAAAGAGAGTCTCCTTTTAAATCAAGGATTTGTCAAGTGCCTACAGAAAACCAGGTCCACCTCCGGCTCCTCCTCTCCTCTGCTCCTCCCTCCTCCCTCTTCCCTCCTCCTTCCCCGTCCTCCTCCCTCCTCCCCCATCCTCCTCTTCCACCTGTTCCTCCTCCTTAGATGAAGAAACCCTAAACTGCCTCCTGAATCCACTCCACTCTCTCTCCTGCTGCTCTTCCTTCTTTAAGTGGACTTTTTTTTACCTTTTTCAAGTCGAGCACACGATCTACAGATCTGTGGCACAGAGACACTGGACGCCCCTGCCGGGTGCAGTGGTGTGTGACTGCACCGTGGCCTCCCCTCGGGTCCCGTGTCTCCCCACCAGGGGGCAGAGCTGAGGCGGAGCTGCAGGGCGGAGGGTCCAGCTGCAGCAGTTAGGAAAAGGCCCGCCCTCCCCTCCCCCTCCTCTGCATTCTGGGAGGGGGGACAGCAGCCGGCCAGCAGGAGTGGGCCACCCGGAGAGAGGGGGACGGGATGGAGGATGGGGGAGGGGGCGGGTGCAGAGGAGCGAGGCACAGTGCAGCAAACACCGGAAACCAGGGCCACGACTGCAGGCACCCCACAGCGGGGGACAGGAGGCCCACGGCCAGCCAGGACAGTGAGACCACAGAGTCCTCACAACAGGGCACAGCCCCACAGGGATGGTGGGGACAGGACATGAGGGCAGTAAGTCTATATCCAGGCCCACCACTGACCCCTGTGCTTCCTCTTTCAAACAGCTGCTCGCCTGCAGCCGGCCAACAGGACGTGCTGCGTTCCCCAGCAAAACAGCCCCCAGGGTCTGCAGGACAAACGAGGTCCACAGCCACCGGGTGACCCTGAAAGAGGGGCCACGGCGGAGCCCGGGGGGCTCTGAATGCAGCCCTGGCGGCTGGGCGGCCGCTGACTTAAAACAGACTCTTCTTTCTCCTCCCCTCCCCCTGCTCCTCCTAACCTGCCCTTCCCTAACCTCAGGGGAGGGTGGCCCTTCCCCTTCCCAGACAGAGCTCTCTGACTCCAGTCCACACCCCCCCAGGACAGTCACCAGACTGGGGGATGACACCAGGGGACCTCAGGATGACCGTCACCCACGTCCACAAGTGAAGGGCTCCCCAACAGACAACCTGGGGGCGCTGCCTGCAGTCACCCCTTCAGAAGCCCCCTCCCTCCCGGCTCCTGCCACAGAGTCACAGCCTCTGGGACAGCAGTCCCCTGGGTCTCTCCTTGGCCAACAGAGCCATCAACTTCCTTTTTCTCAGAGACCCCCCAATAGAACTGCAGTGTAGACAGCCCGCTCCCCAGCCCTATTCTGTATTTTATTTAGACACAGGGTCTCCCTGAGCTGCTCAGGGCCTCGCTTTGGCTGAGGCTGGCTTTGAACTCGCGATCCTCCTGCCTCAGCCTCCAGAGCCCAGCAGCTGGAATTACAGGCGCCCGGCTCACCATGACCAAATGGGATGAAGAAATCTCAGAGGAAAGAGAGAGATAAGCCCATACACAGGCAGGATTGTCATACGCCCCCAGCACCCCCGCCGCCGTGAAAAGAAATAACACGGAAAACAGTTGGACTTAATTTATAATCTTCCCATGTGGCTGGAATCTAAATATTTTAAGTCACAGTAAATGTCTTTGTAGAATCTCTTGGGGAAAAAAAAAAATGTGGATTCTCCTATATTTGAGCTCCACGGCAAACAAGGCTAAAGTTTAAGAAAACATCACTTTTTTTTTTTTCTTATTAAGTAGTCCAGCATTGGGGGCTGGGGATATAGCTCCGTTGGCAGAGCGCTTGTCTCGCTGGCACAAGGCCTTGGGTTCCATCCCCAGCACCACTAAATAAATAAATAAAGATATATATAAAAAAGGGAGCCAGCGAGGAAGCAAGCGCGACATTGTGAATCTTATGAGTGAATACGGATGATATTTGAAGCAAGTCCCGGGACATAAGCGCCGCCCTCCGTGGAATGTCCTGTATGGAGCACAAGGACTGGCCCTGTCCACCCGGGGGTCCGTGCTTGGTCTCTGCAGAAAAGAGTCCACACAGGATGGCGCCCAAGACATGTTCTGGTTCCAGGGTCTGAGAAATTCTTTCCTGGATTCCAGGAAAAATGGAATTGGAGAGACCCGTTCCAGCCTCGGAGAGACGGGTCCTGTGTCCCTGTGGGGAGGAAACGCTGCTGCGGCCCTCAGCGTGCCCGGATCTGCGCGTCATTTCAGGAGAGCTGGGCCCTTCCTGCAGCCTGTCTGCAGGACTCCACCTTCCCACTTTATGACACCTCCAGTCACTTGCGTTTTAGTGGGGGGTATGCAAAACCAGGTCGAAGGGAGCACTGACAAACGTATCCCCAATACTTTCATTTCCATAAATGTTACGTTCAGACAATTAGAAACATCTCATCGATGTGCCGATTCGCACAGATGATGTGATTCCTTCTGTAGCTCAGGCCCCCGGGCCCGGCTGTCACCAGCCAAACCCCCAATTCCTGTGCCCTTAGGACCAGCCCCTCCAGCAGAATCCGATGCTCCCAACAGTAAGCAGCAGCTGGCAGCTCGAGAGACGGTGAGCACCGTCTTTACTCTTCCCACCCCTTTGGGAAACCAACTGGATCCCTTTCAACACTGCCCTGCGCCTTCCAATCTCTGTCAGGTGCCAGGAGAGAGAGAGAGAGTTCAGTGTCACTGTGCCTTGAAAAACCGTCACACGATTCCGGATCCAGAAACGTCACAGTTGAGGGAGAGCACGGAACACGTGTCCCGAATCCCACGACAGCCTCTTCCTTAAAGACCTCCTGGACTTAGGGGCCAAGGAGATACCCACATGGGCACGAGTCCACCAGCACATCACACTCGGGCTTTATCATGTGCACACTTACGTCATGCTCTGCACTTGGCTGACACTATTTACACGACTACGACTTCTTCAACGTGAACTCAAGAGTATCCCCTACATTGCAAGCAACACCCCTACTGTCCACAGTGAGAGCAAGACCTGGCGGGGCCATTAAACCTGCATTCCAGGACTCATCCATGACCTGAGGGACCAGAGAGGCTCAATGCTGGTCTCCGTACTGATTCCCCATACTCTCTGGCCGCTCCTACGACAGTCCTTTTTAAACTCCATTTAAACCAGAGACTAGTTATTGGATGGTGACGGAGCGCTAGCGGGGGCACTGATTCATCCTGCAATTAACGAAACGGTACGTTCTTGTCACGAGAAGGCTATTACTGTCCTGCAGAGCTCAGCCCAGGGCACAGGGAAAATGGAGCTCAGACATTCGTCTCTGGATCTTTTGAGAAGAGTCTATTACGCTTTTCTAATTTCATTCTCCTTTCTTTATTCACAAACAAGGGTGCCATTGTGTGCTGATGAGTTTCTCGGCTTCTATTAACCGGCCACGGCTAACAAGTGACTCCTGTGTTGGTAAGGGGAGAGGAGAACCAGGAGGAGTGGGCTCTATCGGGTGTGAAACACGGGTTCTCTTACGTCAGCTCACACTGGCGGCTTAACACCCAAGAGTCACAAGAGACAAAGCCCATGAATTCTGCAGAGTGAAACGAGATTCCGGAGGGAAACCTTCTCTCTTTCAAAACTGGCAGCTCAGCTCTGTTCCCACAATGGGCTCCCGTCGCGACTTGGAGGATTTTCTGGCTGATGGACACGTTCAGGGATTAGCCAAGGACAAATCTGAAAGCAAACCAGGAGGCCAGTAGCCAGTGCCTTCCTGGAAGGCCACATGGCAGCCGCGAGCTTCATTCCAACACGTGGGTTTACGGCAACGTGCTGCCAGAGCCAGAGTCCAACAGAGGTCTCTGGGCTGAACGGAAGCCCGCGGGAATTGCTTCCAGGACACGGAGATCCTCAGATGGCCCAGCAGGCCTGGCAACACTTTATACTGTGATTGAGCAAAAAAGGCTTTATTTTTAACGGGATGGGCGTAAACGCTGGTGCGTGGGTCAGTGCGAATCGCGGGACTCCTGAATCCCCCACCGTGTCTGTGAGCACGTACCACCATGGGACAGCATCCTGCGTCCTGCCACGTTGGCCGTGCGTCCTGTTTACAGGACGGCTCCCGTATGTGGAAGATGCTCCAGTTTCTCATTTGCAGGACAATCCGTTTTCATTCCTATCACAAAGGCCCCATAAGCTCCACATCATGATGAGCAGCCCACTGCCACACACCTGAGCTGATTTCACGGTTCACCCTCCTCTGGGTCAGAATCCTCTGAAACCACTGAATGGATCAGGAGGGACGCGTTCTGCCGGGCCACATTCCTGCCACGTGCTCTCAGGTGGAAGACTCCTGTCCATTACTGGCGTCTCCCGCGGCCCAGGGTTGACAGCCGCGGAGTCTCTCTGCACAGCACATCGTCTGAGGTTTGTGGCTGGACACACTCTCCCGGCCTCGATCCTGCTGGCCTTCGGAAGGGGTGCGCCAGCAGGAGGCAGGAGGAAGGGCTGAGTGGGGTGCAGAGGCCAAGGGCAGCCTCCTCCCGCCTCCCTCCTCCCGCCTCCTCTCCCCCAGGTCTCCGCACCCACTCCTTCTGCAGGAGGAGGACCTTCCTCATCAGTATGCACCGAGTCAGGGCCTCGACTCCGGAGGCCCTCAGAACAAGGACCGTCCTTCACACGCTGGACAGGGCCTCAAGGCCAAGGCACCCACTTCAGGGACTGGGCCCTGCAGGCCACACACAGCTGTCTGTATTGCAACCACTGACACCCGCCCATGTCCCCTGCCCTGTCCCCAAGGCTGCCAAGTCCCCGTCAGCTGATGCACATGAAGGCAGGCAGCCGGGGAGGGCCAGGCTCTCCCCGACTCTGGGAAGTTACTGTCTCCTGTCACTTTAGCCCCTCAGAACTGTAGCTTCTCCACATTCCACTCGCCGCAGGGACTTTCCAATGCCGCTACCATCTATCTTCCTAAAATGGAATTCTTCCCTCGGTATCATTTCATGAATTTCAAGAGAGAGAGAGAGCGAATACTCCAGGACTCCTCGGGAAAAGAGCTCGGGAAGTTCAGGTAAGACGAGCAGACTGAACGCGGAGGAGTCTGCAAAGCCTTGTTCTTCAAGGACAAACCTGATCGCTTGTGAAAAGAGTTCTCGTCTCCATGACCCATGAAACCTAGCCTTAAACACGACTGTCCTGCCACCAAATGGCACATTACAGGAAAAGAAATCACATTTAGCCTTACTATTTGAGGCATCTGAATCACTATTCAAGGAGTACTTCATTCCTCATGAATAAAGTTTTAAAAGGAAAATGTACATACCCTGCTATTTAACGCAAGGACTACAGACTTTTATGGCGTCGGTAAATCTGCCTTGAGCCCTGCGGCTGGCTGCATCCGTGCACACGCGCTGGCCCTCCCAGGAGCGTCTGCAGCCCCTGCAGGAGGGGGCCTGGGGGCACCAGCTCTGCACAGGTGACTGAGCCCCAGGTCCTGCGTGCACACAAGCGTGCAGACCAAGATCGCAAGCCCGACTTCAAAACCTTGTACCCTTTCGCGTGCATCTTGGAACTGATCTGCAAAGACTCTGTCCTGCAGTGAATACGGGAGACCCAATTCTGTCATCGTGCATGCTGCTGTGTCATTTTTAAGCCCACGGAATGTTTGTCGGTAGGATAAACAGTGATGGCCAGCCCCCTTGTGTTTCCAGGGTGAATGGGTGCTGATGGCTTGATTCTATGCTGCATTTTGTGTGCAATCTACTGTGTAACCAGAGGCCGATCCTGGCCTCCTTACCATCTACGAGGACGTCGGGAATTGGGGCTGAAGCTGCCTGTTGGCCCAACGACAGACCAGACAGCAGGCAAGGGCGGGCTGAGTGCATGCACAGACAGGCCAGGGCCGCGGGCACCGGGGACATCCACACAGGCCAGGCAGCCTGCTGCTGCAGGACCGGCCACCCCCGGCACTGCCCTGCGGGAGGAGCTGCTCAGCTGTGCCCACCCGGGAGGACACGCCAGGCCTCATTAACAGTCTCCTCGGGAATCCTGTCTCAAATATGTGAACAAGGGCCTTGGGGCCGGCGACAGAGACGGAGGAGCTTCTTGTGGATTCCACCCTGGACTCGTGCTGGGTGTTGGGGACGATCATCTGTCACCGTGTAGCAGAATGTACACTCAGTGAGTCCCTGCGCTCCAAGCTGGAGACGACTGAGGTCCCTGGCCCGCATGACTCCCTGGCAGAAGCCATCTGTCACTCGGAGCCCGGCTCCTGAAACCGCACACGGGGGGCGTCCTGGGGCTGCGCTCCAGCACACTCGTCTCCCCCTCCTCTTGACCCTTCCGGGTCCTCTCCCATAACAGCTGTCCCCTGCACGTCTCCTCCGGTGGCCTGCAGCGTGGTTCGGCATAAGTGGGAGTACCGCCCGGGGCTCTGCCCACCGCACAAGAGCCCCGGCAGGAAGGGACAGGAGGCCGGGAGGTGCCGACTCTGTGAGCGGGGCCCTATCTGGCCAGTGCGCCCCGGTCTCTGATCGGGGGATCACGGAGAAGCGCCTGTGGACAAGGGGGACCTGGGGTGTGAGCACCCCTTCTTGAGGCCATTTCCAAAATGAGAGGCGGGTCCTGGGCCGTGGCCAGGCCTCCTCCCATCCCCCCCTTTCTCCTGAATGCCAGACACCCGGGTCCTCAGGTGTCCTCAGCCACACCCTGGGCTGCCCCAGCTGCGGTCACGGGACGAGGGGCCCCCTCAGTGCCTTCCGCCCCCCACCGCTCTCCTCAAATGCCACGTCCTGTCCACTCCGGGGTCTCCGCATGGTTCCTGACCCTTCCTTCCCCCTCTGCCGCTCCAGGCAGGTGCTCGGAACAGTCCTGGCCCAAAACACCCGCTCTCTGGCCAAGAGCTTGTGTCGCACACACAGACCCCGTCGCTTCGCACCTCGATAGACGACAGACTGACCTTCCCGCACCGCCCTCCTCCTGGTCACCTTCCTCCCCCAGTGACCCGCCTCCCTGCTGCTCCCAAGCACAGTCCCAAGGCTCGGTCTGCTGTTCTGCTGGCCCCACGGGGGGTCCCCTTCCATGCTGGCCCAGCCACCAGCGAGGTCTTCCTCCCTGGCAGCCAACCCCACTGCTGGGACCGCCGCGCCCACACGCCCTCCAACACACTGCCACCCGTCCCAACCAGACGGAAGCTCAGCATCAGGCAGGTCATTACTGGACTGTCCTTATCCATGGCCTAAAACTTGGTGGCATGTCCCTAAATGTCAATGGCAACTTGTATTCACCGGGGTTCACACAAGGCCCTGGTTACACAAGTGCCTCCACCCTCCATCTACACTCTGCCCCGTGCTACCACGAGCCCCGGAGGCAAAGAGAAGCCTGCCCTCCAGTCCCCCTGCACCCCTGCACGGATCCCAGTGTCTACTAAACCAGGTAAGCTGCAGCCTAACCAGCACCACCACCTAGATATACACCTGTGATACGCAAGTGTGGAGAGGCCTGTGTGTCTGTGGGTCTGTACGCCTAACCAGCACCACCACCTAGATATACACCTGTGATACACAAGTGTGGAGAGGCCTGTGTGTCTGTGGGTCTGTGTGCCTAACCAGCACCACCACCTAGATATACACCTGTGATACGCAAGTGTGGAGAGGCCTGTGTGTCTGTGGGTCTGTACGCCTAACCAGCACCACCACCTAGATATACACCTGTGATACACAAGTGTGGAGAGGCCTGTGTGATGTGGGTCTGTGTGCCTAACCAGCACCACCACCTAGATATACACCTGTGATACGCAAGTGTGGAGAGCCCTGTGTGTCTGTGGGTCTGTGTGCCTAACCAGCACCACCACCTAGATATACACCTGTGATACACAAGTGTGGAGAGGCCTGTGTGTCTGTGGGTCTGTGTGCCTAACCAGCACCACCACCTAGATATACACCTGTGATACGCAAGTGTGGAGAGGCCTGTGTGTCTGTGGGTCTGTACACCTAACCAGCACCACCACCTAGATATACACCTGTGATACACAAGTGTGGAGAGCCCTGTGTGTCTGTGGGTCTGTGTGCCTAACCAGCACCACCACCTAGATATATACCTGTGATACGCAAGTGTGGAGAGGCCTGTGTGTCTGTGGGTCTGTGTGCCTAACCAGCACCACCACCTAGATATACACCTGTGATACACAAGTGTGGAGAGGCCTGTGTGTCTGTGGGTCTGTACACCTAACCAGCACCACCACCTAGATATATACCTGTGATACACAAGTGTGGAGAGGCCTGTGTGTCTGTGGGTCTGTGTGCCTAACCAGCACCACCACCTAGATATACACCTGTGATACACAAGTGTGGAGAGGCCTGTGTGTCTGTGGTTCTGTGTGCCTAACCAGCACCACCACCTAGATATACACCTGTGATACACAAGTGTGGAGAGGCCTGTGTGTCTGTGGGTCTGTACACCTAACCAGCACCACCACCTAGATATACACCTGTGATACGCAAGTGTGGAGAGGCCTGTGTGTCTGTGGGTCTGTGTGCCTAACCAGCACCACCACCTAGATATACACCTGTGATACGCAAGTGTGGAGAGGCCTGTGTGTCTGTGGGTCTGTGTGCCTAACCAGCACCACCACCTAGATATACACCTGTGATACACAAGTGTGGAGAGGCCTGTGTGTCTGTGGGTCTGTGTGCCTAACCATGCAAAACCACCTAGATATATACCTGTGATACACAAGTGTGGAGAGGCCTGTGTGTCTGTGTGTCTGTGTGCCTAACCAGCACCACCACCTAGATATACACCTGTGATACACAAGTGTGGAGAGGCCTGTGTGTCTGTGGGTCTGTACACCTAACCAGCACCACCACCTAGATATACACCTGTGATACACAAGTGTGGAGAGGCCTGTGTGTCTGTGGGTCTGTACACCTAACCAGCACCACCACCTAGATATACACCTGTGATACGCAAGTGTGGAGAGGCCTGTGTGTCTGTGGGTCTGTGTGCCTAACCAGCACCACCACCTAGATATACACCTGTGATACACAAGTGTGGAGAGGCCTGTGTGTCTGTGGGTCTGTACACCTAACCAGCACCACCACCTAGATATATACCTGTGATACACAAGTGTGGAGAGGCCTGTGTGTCTGTGGGTCTGTGTGCCTAACCAGCACCACCACCTAGATATACACCTGTGATACACAAGTGTGGAGAGGCCTGTGTGTCTGTGGTTCTGTGTGCCTAACCAGCACCACCACCTAGATATACACCTGTGATACACAAGTGTGGAGAGGCCTGTGTGTCTGTGGGTCTGTACACCTAACCAGCACCACCACCTAGATATACACCTGTGATACGCAAGTGTGGAGAGGCCTGTGTGTCTGTGGGTCTGTGTGCCTAACCAGCACCACCACCTAGATATACACCTGTGATACGCAAGTGTGGAGAGGCCTGTGTGTCTGTGGGTCTGTGTGCCTAACCAGCACCACCACCTAGATATACACCTGTGATACACAAGTGTGGAGAGGCCTGTGTGTCTGTGGGTCTGTGTGCCTAACCATGCAAAACCACCTAGATATATACCTGTGATACACAAGTGTGGAGAGGCCTGTGTGTCTGTGTGTCTGTGTGCCTAACCAGCACCACCACCTAGATATACACCTGTGATACACAAGTGTGGAGAGGCCTGTGTGTCTGTGGGTCTGTACACCTAACCAGCACCACCACCTAGATATACACCTGTGATACACAAGTGTGGAGAGGCCTGTGTGTCTGTGGGTCTGTACACCTAACCAGCACCACCACCTAGATATACACCTGTGATACACAAGTGTGGAGAGGCCTGTGTGTCTGTGGGTCTGTGTGCCTAACCAGCACCACCACCTAGATATACACCTGTGATACGCAAGTGTGGAGAGGCCTGTGTGTCTGTGGGTCTGTACACCTAACCAGCACCACCACCTAGATATACACCTGTGATACGCAAGTGTGGAGAGGCCTGTGTGTCTGTGGGTCTGTGTGCCTAACCAGCACCACCACCTAGATATACACCTGTGATACGCAAGTGTGGAGAGGCCTGTGTGTCTGTGGGTCTGTACGCCTAACCAGCACCACCACCTAGATATATACCTGTGATACGCAAGTGTGGAGAGGCCTGTGTGTCTGTGGGTCTGTACGCCTAACACGCACCACCACCTAGATATATACCTGTGATACGCAAGTGTGGAGAGGCCTGTGTGTCTGTGGGTCTGTACTCCTAACCAGCACCACCACCTAGATATACACCTGTGATACACAAGGGTGGAGAGGCCTGTGTGTCTGTGGGTCTGTGTGCCTAACCAGCACCACCACCTAGATATACACCTGTGATACGCAAGTGTGGAGAGGCCTGTGTGTCTGTGGGTCTGTACACCTAACCAGCACCACCACCTAGATATACACCTGTGATACGCAAGTGTGGAGAGGCCTGTGTGTCTGTGGGTCTGTGTGCCTAACCAGCACCATCACCTAGATATACACCTGTGATACGCAAGTGTGGAGAGGCCTGTGTGTCTGTGGGTCTGTACACCTAACCAGCACCACCACCTAGATATACACCTGTGATACGCAAGTGTGGAGAGGCCTGTGTGTCTGTGGGTCTGTGTACCTAACCAGCACCACCACCTAGATATACACCTGTGATACGCAAGTGTGGAGAGGCCTGTGTGTCTGTGTGTCTGTACACCTAACCAGCACCACCACCTAGATATATACCTGTGATACGCAAGTGTGGAGAGGCCTGTGTGTCTGTGGGTCTGTGTGCCTAACCACACACCACCACCTAGATATACACCTGTGATACGCAAGTGTGGAGAGGCCTGTGTGTCTGTGGGTCTGTATGCCTAACCAGCACCACCACCTAGATATACACCTGTGATACGCAAGTGTGGAGAGGCCTGTGTGTCTGTGGGTCTGTGTGCCTAACCAGCACCACCACCTAGATATACACCTGTGATACACAAGTGCGGAGAGGCCTGTGTGTCTGTGGGTCTGTACACCTAACCACGCACCACCACCTAGATATATACCTGTGATACACAAGTGTGGAGAGGCCTGTGTGTCTGTGGGTCTGTACACCTAACCAGCACCACCACCTAGATATACACCTGTGATACGCAAGTGTGGAGAGGCCTGTGTGTCTGTGGGTCTGTACACCTAACCAGCACCACCACCTAGATATACACCTGTGATACACAAGTGTGGAGAGGCCTGTGTGTCTGTGGGTCTGTGTCCCTAACCAGCACCACCACCTAGATATACACCTGTGATACGCAAGTGTGGAGAGGCCTGTGTGTCTGTGGGTCTGTACTCCTAACCAGCACCACCACCTAGATATACACCTGTGATACACAAGTGTGGAGAGGCCTGTGTGTCTGTGGGTCTGTACACCTAACCAGCACCACCACCTAGATATACACCTGTGATACACAAGTGTGGAGAGGCCTGTGTGTCTGTGGGTCTGTGTGCCTAACCAGCACCACCACCTAGATATACACCTGTGATACACAAGTGTGGAGAGGCCTGTGTGTCTGTGGGTCTGTGTACCTAACCAGCACCACCACCTAGATATATACCTGTGATACGCAAGTGTGGAGAGGCCTGTGTGTCTGTGGGTCTGTACACCTAACCAGCACCACCACCTAGATATACACCTGTGATACGCAAGTGTGGAGAGGCCTGTGTGTCTGTGTGTCTGTACACCTAACCAGCACCACCACCTAGATATATACCTGTGATACGCAAGTGTGGAGAGGCCTGTGTGTCTGTGGGTCTGTGTGCCTAACCACACACCACCACCTAGATATATACCTGTGATACGCAAGTGTGGAGAGGCCTGTGTGTCTGTGGGTCTGTGTGCCTAACCACGCACCAACACCTAGATATATACCTGTGATACGCAAGTGTGGAGAGGCCTGTGTGTCTGTGGGTCTGTGTGCCTAACCAGCACCACCACCTAGATATACACCTGTGATACGCAAGTGTGGAGAGGCCTGTGTGTCTGTGGGTCTGTACACCTAACCACGCACCACCACCTAGATATATACCTGTGATACGCAAGTGTGGAGAGGCCTGTGTGTCTGTGGGTCTGTACACCTAACCAGCACCACCACCTAGATATACACCTGTGATACGCAAGTGTGGAGAGGCATGTGTGTCTGTGGGTCTGTGTGCCTAACCAGCACCACCACCTAGATATACACCTGTGATACGCAAGTGTGGAGAGGCCTGTGTGTCTGTGGGTCTGTGTGCCTAACCAGCACCACCACCTAGATATACACCTGTGATACGCAAGTGTGGAGAGGCCTGTGTGTCTGTGGGTCTGTACACCTAACCAGCACCACCACCTAGATATACACCTGTGATACGCAAGTGTGGAGAGGCCTGTGTGTCTGTGTGTCTGTGTGCCTAACCAGCACCACCACCTAGATATACACCTGTGATACACAAGTGTGGAGAGGCCTGTGTGTCTGTGGGTCTGTACACCTAACCAGCACCACCACCTAGATATATACCTGTGATACGCAAGTGTGGAGAGGCCTGTGTGTCTGTGGGTCTGTACGCCTAACCAGCACCACCACCTAGATATACACCTGTGATACGCAAGTGTGGAGAGGCCTGTGTGTGTGTGGGTCTGTGTGCCTAACCAGCACCACCACCTAGATATACACCTGTGATACACAAGTGTGGAGAGGCCTGTGTGTCTGTGGGTCTGTACACCTAACCAGCACCACCACCTAGATATACACCTGTGATACGCAAGTGGGGAGAGGCCTGTGTGTCTGTGGGTCTGTGTGCCTAACCAGCACCACCACCTAGATATACACCTGTGATACGCAAGTGTGGAGAGGCCTGTGTGTCTGTGGGTCTGTGTACCTAACCAGCACCACCACCTAGATATACACCTGTGATACGCAAGTGTGGAGAGGCCTGTGTGTCTGTGGGTCTGTACACCTAACCAGCACCACCACCTAGATATACACCTGTGATACGCAAGTGTGGAGAGGCCTGTGTGTCTGTGTGTCAGTACACCTAACCAGCACCACCACCTAGATATATACCTGTGATACGCAAGTGTGGAGAGACCTGTGTGTCTGTGGGTCTGTGTGCCTAACCACGCACCAACACCTAGATATATACCTGTGATACGCAAGTGTGGAGAGGCCTGTGTGTCTGTGGGTCTGTGTGCCTAACCAGCACCACCACCTAGATATACACCTGTGATACGCAAGTGTGGAGAGGCCTGTGTGTCTGTGGGTCTGTATGCCTAACCAGCACCACCACCTAGATATACACCTGTGATACGCAAGTGTGGAGAGGCCTGTGTGTCTGTGGGTCTGTGTACCTAACCAGCACCACCACCTAGATATATACATGTGATACGCAAGTGTGGAGAGGCCTGTGTGTCTGTGGGTCTGTGTGCCTAACCAGCACCACCACCTAGATATACACCTGTGATACACAAGTGCGGAGAGGCCTGTGTGTCTGTGGGTCTGTGTACCTAACCAGCACCACCACCTAGATATACACCTGTGATACGCAAGTGTGGAGAGGCCTGTGTGTCTGTGGGTCTGTACACCTAACCAGCACCACCACCTAGATATACACCTGTGATACACAAGTGTGGAGAGGCCTGTGTGTCTGTGGGTCTGTACTCCTAACCAGCACCACCACCTAGATATACACCTGTGATACACAAGTGTGGAGAGGCCTGTGTGTCTGTGGGTCTGTACACCTAACCAGCACCACCACCTAGATATACACCTGTGATACACAAGTGTGGAGAGGCCTGTGTGTCTGTGGGTCTGTGTGCCTAACCAGCACCACCACCTAGATATACACCTGTGATACACAAGTGTGGAGAGGCCTGTGTGTCTGTGGGTCTGTACGCCTAACCAGCACCACCACCTAGATATACACCTGTGATACGCAAGTGTGGAGAGGCCTGTGTGTCTGTGGGTCTGTGTGCCTAACCAGCACCACCACCTAGATATACACCTGTGATACACAAGGGTGGAGAGGCCTGTGTGTCTGTGGGTCTGTACACCTAACCAGCACCACCACCTAGATATATACCTGTGATACGCAAGTGTGGAGAGGCCTGTGTGTCTGTGGGTCTGTGTGCCTAACCAGCACCACCACCTAGATATACACCTGTGATACACAAGGGTGGAGAGGCCTGTGTGTCTGTGGGTCTGTGTACCTAACCAGCACCACCACCTAGATATACACCTGTGATACGCAAGTGTGGAGAGGCCTGTGTGTCTGTGGGTCTGTGTGCCTAACCAGCACCACCACCTAGATATATACCTGTGATACACAAGTGTGGAGAGGCCTGTGTGTCTGTGGGTCTGTACACCTAACCAGCACCACCACCTAGATATACACCTGTGATACGCAAGTGTGGAGAGGCCTGTGTGTCTGTGGGTCTGTACACCTAACCAGCACCACCACCTAGATATACACCTGTGATACGCAAGTGTGGAGAGGCCTGTGTGTCAGTGGGTCTGTACGCCTAACCAGCACCACCACCTAGATATACACCTGTGATACACAAGTGTGGAGAGGCCTGTGTGTCTGTGGGTCTGTGTGCCTAACCAGCACCACCACCTAGATATACACCTGTGATACGCAAGTGTGGAGAGGCCTGTGTGTCTGTGGGTCTGTACGCCTAACCAGCACCACCACCTAGATATATACCTGTGATACGCAAGTGTGGAGAGGCCTGTGTGTCTGTGGGTCTGTACACCTAACCAGCACCACGACCCTCGATATACACCTGTGATACGCAAGTGTGGAGAGGCCTGTGTGTCTGTGGGTCTGTGTGCCTAACCACGCACCACCACCTAGATATATACCTGTGATACGCAAGTGTGGAGAGGCCTGTGTGTCTGTGGGTCTGTACACCTAACCATGCACCACCACCTAGATGTACACCTGTGATACACAAGTGTGGAGAGGCCTGTGTATCTGTGGGTCTGTGTGCCTAACCAGCACCACCACCTAGATATACACCTGTGATACGCAAGTGTGGAGAGGCCTGTGTGTCTGTGGGTCTGTACACCTAACCAGCACCACCACCTAGATATACACCTGTGATACGCAAGTGTGGAGAGGCCTGTGTGTCTGTGTGTCTGTACACCTAACCAGCACCACCACCTAGATATACACCTGTGATACGCAAGTGTGGAGAGGCCTGTGTGTCTGTGGGTCTGTGTGCCTAACCAGCACCACCACCTAGATATATACCTGTGATACACAAGTGTGGAGAGGCCTGTGTGTCTGTGGGTCTGTGTACCTAACCAGCACCACCACCTAGATATATACCTGTGATACGCAAGTGTGGAGAGGCCTGTGTGTCTGTGGGTCTGTGTACCTAACCAGCACCACCACCTAGATATACACCTGTGATACGCAAGTGTGGAGAGGCCTGTGTGTCTGTGTGTCTGTACACCTAACCAGCACCACCACCTAGATATATACCTGTGATACGCAAGTGTGGAGAGGCCTGTGTGTCTGTGGGTCTGTGTGCCTAACCACACACAACCACCTAGATATACACCTGTGATACACAAGTGTGGAGAGGCCTGTGTGTCTGTGGGTCTGTACACCTAACCAGCACCACCACCTAGATATATACCTGTGATACGCAAGTGTGGAGAGGCCTGTGTGTCTGTGGGTCTGTGTGCCTAACCAGCACCACCACCTAGATATACACCTGTGATACGCAAGTGTGGAGAGGCCTGTGTGTCTGTGGGTCTGTACACCTAACCAGCACCACCACCTAGATATACACCTGTGATACGCAAGTGTGGAGAGGCCTGTGTGTCTGTGGGTCTGTACACCTAACCAGCACCACCACCTAGATATACACCTGTGATACGCAAGTGTGGAGAGGCCTGTGTGTCTGTGGGTCTGTGTGCCTAACCAGCACCACCACCTAGATATACACCTGTGATACACAAGTGTGGAGAGGCCTGTGTGTCTGTGGGTCTGTACACCTAACCAGCACCACCACCTAGATATACACCTGTGACACCCAAGTGTGGAGAGGCCTGTGTGTCTGTGGGTCTGTGTGCCTAACCAGCACCACCACCTAGATATATACCTGTGATACACAAGTGTGGAGAGGCCTGTGTGTCTGTGGGTCTGTGTGCCTAACCAGCACCACCACCTAGATATATACCTGTGATACGCAAGTGTGGAGAGGCCTGTGTGTCTGTGGGTCTGTGTCCCTAACCAGCACCACCACCTAGATATACACCTGTGATACACAAGTGTGGAGAGGCCTGTGTGTCTGTGGGTCTGTGTGCCTAACCAGCACCACCACCTAGATATATACCTGTGATACGCAAGTGTGGAGAGGCCTGTGTGTCTGTGGGTCTGTGTGCCTAACCAGCACCACCACCTAGATATACACCTGTGATGCGCAAGTGTGGAGAGGCCTGTGTGTCTGTGGGTCTGTACACCTAACCAGCACCACCACCTATATATACACCTGTGATACACAAGTGTGGAGAGGCCTGTGTGTCTGTGGGTCTGTACACCTAACCAGCACCACCACCTAGATATACACCTGTGATACGCAAGTGTGGAGAGGCCTGTGTGTCTGTGGGTCTGTGTGCCTAACCAGCACCACCACCTAGATATATACCTGTGATACACAAGTGTGCAGAGGCCTGTGTGTCTGTACACCTAACCAGCACCACCACCTAGATATACACCTGTGATACACAAGTGTGGAGAGGCCTGTGTGTCTGTACACCTAACCAGCACTACCACCTAGATATACACCTGTGATACGCAAGTGTGGAGAGGCCTGTGTGTCTGTGGGTCTGTGTGCCTAACCAGCACCACGACCTAGATATACACCTGTGATACGCAAGTGTGGAGAGGCCTGTGTGTCTGTGGGTCTGTACACCTAACCAGCACCACCACCTAGATATACACCTGTGATACGCAAGTGTGGAGAGGCCTGTGTGTCTGTGGGTCTGTACGCCTAACCAGCACCACCACCTAGATATATACCTGTGATACGCAAGTGTGGAGAGGCCTGTGTGTCTGTGGGTCTGTACACCTAACCAGCACCACCACCTAGATATACACCTGTGATACGCAAGTATGGAGACGCCTGGGTGTCTGTGGGTCTGTGTGCCTAACCAGCACCACCACCTAGATATACACCTGTGATACGCAAGTGTGGAGAGGCCTGTGTGTCTGTGGGTCTGTGTGCCTAACCACGCACCACCACCTAGATATATACCTGTGATACGCAAGTGTGGAGAGGCCTGTGTGTCTGTGGGTCTGTACACCTAACCAGCACCACCACCTAGATATACACCTGTGATACGCAAGTATGGAGACGCCTGGGTGTCTGTGGGTCTGTGTGCCTAACCAGCACCACCACCTAGATATACACCTGTGATACGCAAGTGTGGAGAGGCCTGTGTGTCTGTGGGTCTGTGTGCCTAACCAGCACCACCACCCTTGATATATACCTGTCATACACAAGTGTGGAGAGGCCTGTGTGTCTGTGGGTCTGTGTGCCTAACCAGCACCACCACCTAGATATACACCTGTGATACGCAAGTGTGGAGAGGCCTGTGTGTCTGTGGGTCTGTACGCCTAACCATGCACCACCACCTAGATATATACCTGTGATACGCAAGTATGGAGACGCCTGGGTGTCTGTGGGTCTGTGTGCCTAACCAGCACCACCACCTAGATATATACCTGTGATACGCAAGTATGGAGACGCCTGGGTGTCTGTGGGTCTGTGTGCCTAACCAGCACCACCACCTAGATATACACCTGTGATACGCAAGTATGGAGACGCCTGGGTGTCTGTGGGTCTGTGTGCCTAACCAGCACCACCACCTAGATATACACCTGTGATACACAAGTGTGGAGAGGCCCTTGTGTCTGTGGGTCTGTGTGCCTAACCAGCACCACCACCTAGATATACACCTGTGATACGCAAGTGTGGAGAGGCCTGTGTGTCTGTGGGTCTGTGTGCCTAACCACGCACCACCACCTAGATATATACCTGTGATACGCAAGTGTGGAGAGGCCTGTGTGTCTGTGGGTCTGTACACCTAACCAGCACCACCACCTAGATATACACCTGTGATACGCAAGTGTGGAGAGGCCTGTGTGTCTGTGGGTCTGTACGCCTAACCAGCACCACCACCTAGATATATACCTGTGATACGCAAGTGTGGAGAGGCCTGTGTGTCTGTGGGTCTGTACACCTAACCAGCACCACCACCTAGATATACACCTGTGATACGCAAGTATGGAGACGCCTGGGTGTCTGTGGGTCTGTGTGCCTAACCAGCACCACCACCTAGATATACACCTGTGATACGCAAGTGTGGAGAGGCCTGTGTGTCTGTGGGTCTGTGTGCCTAACCACGCACCACCACCTAGATATATACCTGTGATACGCAAGTGTGGAGAGGCCTGTGTGTCTGTGGGTCTGTACACCTAACCAGCACCACCACCTAGATATACACCTGTGATACGCAAGTATGGAGACGCCTGGGTGTCTGTGGGTCTGTGTGCCTAACCAGCACCACCACCTAGATATACACCTGTGATACGCAAGTGTGGAGAGGCCTGTGTGTCTGTGGGTCTGTGTGCCTAACCAGCACCACCACCCTTGATATATACCTGTCATACACAAGTGTGGAGAGGCCTGTGTGTCTGTGGGTCTGTGTGCCTAACCAGCACCACCACCTAGATATACACCTGTGATACGCAAGTGTGGAGAGACCTGTGTGTCTGTGGGTCTGTGTGCCTAACCAGCACCACCACCTAGATATACACCTGTGATACGCAAGTGTGGAGAGGCCTGTGTGTCTGTGGGTCTGTGTGCCTAACCAGCACCACCACCTAGATATACACCTGTGATACACAAGTGTGGAGAGGCCTGTGTGTCTGTGGGTCTGTGTGCCTAACCAGCACCACCACCTAGATATACACCTGTGATACGCAAGTGTGGAGAGGCCTGTGTGTCTGTGGGTCTGTACACCTAACCACGCACCACCACCTAGATATATACCTGTCATACACAAGTGTGGAGAGGCCTGTGTGTCTGTGGGTCTGTGTGCCTAACCAGCACTACCACCTAGATATATACCTGTGATACGCAAGTGTGGAGAGGCCTGTGTGTCTGTGGGTCTGTGTGCCTAACCAGCACCACCACCTAGATATATACCTGTGATACACAAGTGTGCAGAGGCCTGTGTGTCTGTACACCTAACCAGCACCACCACCTAGATATACACCTGTGATACGCAAGTGTGGAGAGGCCTGTGTGTCTGTGGGTCTGTGTGCCTAACCAGCACCACCACCTAGATATATACCTGTGATACACAAGTGTGGAGAGGCCTGTGTGTCTGTGGGTCTGTACACCTAACCAGCACCACCACCTAGATATACACCTGTGATACGCAAGTGTGGAGAGGCCTGTGTGTCTGTGGGTCTGTACACCTAACCAGCACCACCACCTAGATATACACCTGTGATACGCAAGTGTGGAGAGGCCTGTGTGTCAGTGGGTCTGTACGCCTAACCAGCACCACCACCTAGATATACACCTGTGATACACAAGTGTGGAGAGGCCTGTGTGTCTGTGGGTCTGTGTGCCTAACCAGCACCACCACCTAGATATACACCTGTGATACGCAAGTGTGGAGAGGCCTGTGTGTCTGTGGGTCTGTACGCCTAACCAGCACCACCACCTAGATATATACCTGTGATACGCAAGTGTGGAGAGGCCTGTGTGTCTGTGGGTCTGTACACCTAACCAGCACCACGACCCTCGATATACACCTGTGATACGCAAGTGTGGAGAGGCCTGTGTGTCTGTGGGTCTGTGTGCCTAACCACGCACCACCACCTAGATATATACCTGTGATACGCAAGTGTGGAGAGGCCTGTGTGTCTGTGGGTCTGTACACCTAACCATGCACCACCACCTAGATGTACACCTGTGATACACAAGTGTGGAGAGGCCTGTGTATCTGTGGGTCTGTGTGCCTAACCAGCACCACCACCTAGATATACACCTGTGATACGCAAGTGTGGAGAGGCCTGTGTGTCTGTGGGTCTGTACACCTAACCAGCACCACCACCTAGATATACACCTGTGATACGCAAGTGTGGAGAGGCCTGTGTGTCTGTGTGTCTGTACACCTAACCAGCACCACCACCTAGATATACACCTGTGATACGCAAGTGTGGAGAGGCCTGTGTGTCTGTGGGTCTGTGTGCCTAACCAGCACCACCACCTAGATATATACCTGTGATACACAAGTGTGGAGAGGCCTGTGTGTCTGTGGGTCTGTGTACCTAACCAGCACCACCACCTAGATATATACCTGTGATACGCAAGTGTGGAGAGGCCTGTGTGTCTGTGGGTCTGTGTACCTAACCAGCACCACCACCTAGATATACACCTGTGATACGCAAGTGTGGAGAGGCCTGTGTGTCTGTGTGTCTGTACACCTAACCAGCACCACCACCAAGATATATACCTGTGATACACAAGTGTGGAGAGGCCTGTGTGTCTGTGGGTCTGTGTGCCTAACCAGCACCACCACCTAGATATATACCTGTGATACGCAAGTGTGGAGAGGCCTGTGTGTCTGTGGGTCTGTGTGCCTAACCACACACCACCACCTAGATATACACCTGTGATACACAAGTGTGGAGAGGCCTGTGTGTCTGTGGGTCTGTACACCTAACCAGCACCACCACCTAGATATATACCTGTGATACGCAAGTGTGGAGAGGCCTGTGTGTCTGTGGGTCTGTGTGCCTAACCAGCACCACCACCTAGATATACACCTGTGATACGCAAGTGTGGAGAGGCCTGTGTGTCTGTGGGTCTGTACACCTAACCAGCACCACCACCTAGATATACACCTGTGATACGCAAGTGTGGAGAGGCCTGTGTGTCTGTGGGTCTGTACACCTAACCAGCACCACCACCTAGATATACACCTGTGATACGCAAGTGTGGAGAGGCCTGTGTGTCTGTGGGTCTGTGTGCCTAACCAGCACCACCACCTAGATATACACCTGTGATACACAAGTGTGGAGAGGCCTGTGTGTCTGTGGGTCTGTACACCTAACCAGCACCACCACCTAGATATACACCTGTGACACCCAAGTGTGGAGAGGCCTGTGTGTCTGTGGGTCTGTGTGCCTAACCAGCACCACCACCTAGATATATACCTGTGATACACAAGTGTGGAGAGGCCTGTGTGTCTGTGGGTCTGTGTGCCTAACCAGCACCACCACCTAGATATATACCTGTGATACGCAAGTGTGGAGAGGCCTGTGTGTCTGTGGGTCTGTGTCCCTAACCAGCACCACCACCTAGATATACACCTGTGATACACAAGTGTGGAGAGGCCTGTGTGTCTGTGGGTCTGTGTGCCTAACCAGCACCACCACCTAGATATATACCTGTGATACGCAAGTGTGGAGAGGCCTGTGTGTCTGTGGGTCTGTGTGCCTAACCAGCACCACCACCTAGATATACACCTGTGATACGCAAGTGTGGAGAGGCCTGTGTGTCTGTGGGTCTGTACACCTAACCAGCACCACCACCTATATATACACCTGTGATACACAAGTGTGGAGAGGCCTGTGTGTCTGTGGGTCTGTACACCTAACCAGCACCACCACCTAGATATACACCTGTGATACGCAAGTGTGGAGAGGCCTGTGTGTCTGTGGGTCTGTGTGCCTAACCAGCACCACCACCTAGATATATACCTGTGATACACAAGTGTGCAGAGGCCTGTGTGTCTGTACACCTAACCAGCACCACCACCTAGATATACACCTGTGATACAAAAGTGTGGAGAGGCCTGTGTGTCTGTACACCTAACCAGCACTACCACCTAGATATACACCTGTGATACGCAAGTGTGGAGAGGCCTGTGTGTCTGTGGGTCTGTGTGCCTAACCAGCACCACGACCTAGATATACACCTGTGATACGCAAGTGTGGAGAGGCCTGTGTGTCTGTGGGTCTGTACACCTAACCAGCACCACCACCTAGATATACACCTGTGATACGCAAGTGTGGAGAGGCCTGTGTGTCTGTGGGTCTGTACGCCTAACCAGCACCACCACCTAGATATATACCTGTGATACGCAAGTGTGGAGAGGCCTGTGTGTCTGTGGGTCTGTACACCTAACCAGCACCACCACCTAGATATACACCTGTGATACGCAAGTATGGAGACGCCTGGGTGTCTGTGGGTCTGTGTGCCTAACCAGCACCACCACCTAGATATACACCTGTGATACGCAAGTGTGGAGAGGCCTGTGTGTCTGTGGGTCTGTGTGCCTAACCACGCACCACCACCTAGATATATACCTGTGATACGCAAGTGTGGAGAGGCCTGTGTGTCTGTGGGTCTGTACACCTAACCAGCACCACCACCTAGATATACACCTGTGATACGCAAGTATGGAGACGCCTGGGTGTCTGTGGGTCTGTGTGCCTAACCAGCACCACCACCTAGATATACACCTGTGATACGCAAGTGTGGAGAGGCCTGTGTGTCTGTGGGTCTGTGTGCCTAACCAGCACCACCACCCTTGATATATACCTGTCATACACAAGTGTGGAGAGGCCTGTGTGTCTGTGGGTCTGTGTGCCTAACCAGCACCACCACCTAGATATACACCTGTGATACGCAAGTGTGGAGAGGCCTGTGTGTCTGTGGGTCTGTACGCCTAACCATGCACCACCACCTAGATATATACCTGTGATACGCAAGTATGGAGACGCCTGGGTGTCTGTGGGTCTGTGTGCCTAACCAGCACCACCACCTAGATATATACCTGTGATACGCAAGTATGGAGACGCCTGGGTGTCTGTGGGTCTGTGTGCCTAACCAGCACCACCACCTAGATATACACCTGTGATACGCAAGTATGGAGACGCCTGGGTGTCTGTGGGTCTGTGTGCCTAACCAGCACCACCACCTAGATATACACCTGTGATACACAAGTGTGGAGAGGCCCTTGTGTCTGTGGGTCTGTGTGCCTAACCAGCACCACCACCTAGATATACACCTGTGATACGCAAGTGTGGAGAGGCCTGTGTGTCTGTGGGTCTGTGTGCCTAACCACGCACCACCACCTAGATATATACCTGTGATACGCAAGTGTGGAGAGGCCTGTGTGTCTGTGGGTCTGTACACCTAACCAGCACCACCACCTAGATATACACCTGTGATACGCAAGTGTGGAGAGGCCTGTGTGTCTGTGGGTCTGTACGCCTAACCAGCACCACCACCTAGATATATACCTGTGATACGCAAGTGTGGAGAGGCCTGTGTGTCTGTGGGTCTGTACACCTAACCAGCACCACCACCTAGATATACACCTGTGATACGCAAGTATGGAGACGCCTGGGTGTCTGTGGGTCTGTGTGCCTAACCAGCACCACCACCTAGATATACACCTGTGATACGCAAGTGTGGAGAGGCCTGTGTGTCTGTGGGTCTGTGTGCCTAACCACGCACCACCACCTAGATATATACCTGTGATACGCAAGTGTGGAGAGGCCTGTGTGTCTGTGGGTCTGTACACATAACCAGCACCACCACCTAGATATACACCTGTGATACGCAAGTATGGAGACGCCTGGGTGTCTGTGGGTCTGTGTGCCTAACCAGCACCACCACCTAGATATACACCTGTGATACGCAAGTGTGGAGAGGCCTGTGTGTCTGTGGGTCTGTGTGCCTAACCAGCACCACCACCCTTGATATATACCTGTCATACACAAGTGTGGAGAGGCCTGTGTGTCTGTGGGTCTGTGTGCCTAACCAGCACCACCACCTAGATATACACCTGTGATACGCAAGTGTGGAGAGACCTGTGTGTCTGTGGGTCTGTGTGCCTAACCAGCACCACCACCTAGATATACACCTGTGATACGCAAGTGTGGAGAGGCCTGTGTGTCTGTGGGTCTGTGTGCCTAACCAGCACCACCACCTAGATATACACCTGTGATACACAAGTGTGGAGAGGCCTGTGTGTCTGTGGGTCTGTGTGCCTAACCAGCACCACCACCTAGATATACACCTGTGATACGCAAGTGTGGAGAGGCCTGTGTGTCTGTGGGTCTGTACACCTAACCACGCACCACCACCTAGATATATACCTGTCATACACAAGTGTGGAGAGGCCTGTGTGTCTGTGGGTCTGTGTGCCTAACCAGCACTACCACCTAGATATATACCTGTGATACGCAAGTGTGGAGAGGCCTGTGTGTCTGTGGGTCTGTGTGCCTAACCAGCACCACCACCTAGATACACACCTGTGATACGCAAGTGTGGAGAGGCCTGTGTGTCTGTGGGTCTGTACACCTAACCAGCACCACCACCTAGATATACACCTGTGATACGCAAGTGTGGAGAGGCCTGTGTGTCTGTGGGTCTGTACACCTAACCAGCACCACCACCTAGATATACACCTGTGATACGCAAGTGTGGAGAGGCCTGTGTGTCTGTGGGTCTGTACACCTAACCAGCACCACCACCTACATATACACCTGTGATACGCAAGTGTGGAGAGGCCTATGTGTCTGTGGGTGTGTACGCCTAACCAGCACCACCACCTAGATATACACCTGTGATACGCAAGTGTGGAGAGGCCTGTGTGTCTGTGGGTCTGTACGCCTAACCAGCACCACCACCTAGATATATACCTGTGATACGCAAGTGTGGAGAGGCCTGTGTGTCTGTGGGTCTGTGTGCCTAACCAGCACCACCACCTAGATATACACCTGTGATGCGCAAGTGTGGAGAGGCCTGTGTGTCTGTGGGTCTGTACACCTAACCAGCACCACCACCTAGATATACACCTGTGATACGCAAGTATGGAGAGGCCTGTGTGTCTGTGGGTCTGTGTGCCTAACCAGCACCACCACCTAGATATACACCTGTGATACGCAAGTGTGGAGAGGCCTGTGTGTCTGTGGGTCTGTGTGCCTAACCAGCACCACCACCTAGATATACACCTGTGATACGCAAGTGTGGAGAGGCCTGTGTTTCTGTGGGTCTGTACACCTAACCAGCACCACCACCTAGATATATACCTGTGATACACAAGTGTGGAGAGGCCTGTGTGTCTGTGGGTCTGTGTGCCTAACCAGCACCACCACCTAGATATACACCTGTGATACGCAAGTGTGGAGAGGCCTGTGTGTCTGTGGGTCTGTACACCTAACCAGCACCACCACCTAGATATACACCTGTGATACGCAAGTGTGGAGAGGCCTGTGGGTCTGTGGGTCTGTGTGGCTAACCAGCACCACCACCTAGATATACACCTGTGATACGCAAGTGTGGAGAGGCCTGTGTGTCTGTGGGTCTGTACACCTAACCAGCACCACCACCTAGATATACACCTGTGATACGCAAGTGTGGAGAGGCCTGTGTGTCTGTGGGTCTGTACGCCTAACCAGCACCACCACCTGGATATATACCTGTGATACGCAAGTGTGGAGAGGCCTGTGTGTCTGTGGGTCTGTACACCTAACCAGCACCACCACCTAGATATACACCTGTGATACACAAGTGTGGAGAGGCCTGTGTGTCTGTACACCTAACCAGCACCACCACCTAGATATACACCTGTGATACGCAAGTGTGGAGAGGCCTGTGTGTCTGTGGGTCTGTGTGCCTAACCAGCACCACCACCTAGATATACACCTGTGATACGCAAGTGTGGAGAGGCCTGTGTGTCTGTGGGTCTGTACGCCTAACCAGCACCACCACCTAGATATACACCTGTGATACACAAGTGTGGAGAGGCCTGTGTGTCTGTGGGTCTGTGTGCCTAACCAGCACCACCACCTAGATATACACCTGTGATACGCAAGTGTGGAGAGGCCTGTGTGTCTGTGGGTCTGTGTGCCTAACCAGCACCACCACCTAGATATACACCTGTGATACGCAAGTGTGGAGAGGCCTGTGTGTCTGTGGGTCTGTGTACCTAACCAGCACCACCACCTAGATATACACCTGTGATATGCAAGTGTGGAGAGGCCTGTGTGTCTGTGGGTCTGTGTGCCTAACCAGCACCACGACCTAGATATACACCTGTGATACGCAAGTGTGGAGAGGCCTGTGTGTCTGTGGGTCTGTACACCTAACCAGCACCACCACCTAGATATATACACCTGTGATACGCAAGTGTGGAGAGGCCTGTGTGTCTGTGGGTCTGTGTACCTAACCAGCACCACCACCTAGATATATACCTGTGATACGCAAGTGTGGAGAGGCCTGTGTGTCTGTGGGTCTGTGTGCCTAACCAGCACCACCACCTAGATATACACCTGTGATACGCAAGTGTGGAGAGGCCTGTGTGTCTGTGGGTCTGTGTGCCTAACCAGCACCACCACCTAGATATACACCTGTGATACGCAAGTGTGGAGAGGCCTGTGTGTCTGTGGGTCTGTGTACCTAACCAGCACCACCACCTAGATATACACCTGTGATACGCAGTGTGGAGAGGCCTGTGTGTCTGTGGGTCTGTACACCTAACCAGCACCACCACCTAGATATACACCTGTGATACACAAGTGTGGAGAGGCCTGTGTGTCTGTGGGTCTGTGTGCCTAACCAGCACCACCACCTAGATATATACCTGTGATACGCAAGTGTGGAGAGGCCTGTGGGTCTGTGGGTCTGTGTGCCTAACCAGCACCACCACCTAGATATACACCTGTGATACACAAGTGTGGAGAGGCCTGTGTGTCTGTGGGTCTGTGTGCCTAACCAGCACCACCACCTAGATATACACCTGTGATACACAAGTGTGGAGAGGCCTGTGTGTCTGTGGGTCTGTGTGCCTAACCAGCACCACCACCTAGATATACACCTGTGATACACAAGTGTGGAGAGGCCTGTGTGTCTGTGGGTCTGTACACCTAACCAGCACCACCACCTAGATATATACCTGTGATACGCAAGTGTGGAGAGGCCTGTGTGTCTGTGGGTCTGTGTGCCTAACCAGCACCACCACCTAGATATACACCTGTGATACGCAAGTGTGGAGAGGCCTGTGTGTCTGTGGGTCTGTGTGCCTAACCAGCACCACCACCTAGATATATACCTGTGATACGCAAGTGTGGAGAGGCCTGTGTGTCTGTGGGTCTGTGTGCCTAACCAGCACCACCACCTAGATATACACCTGTGATACGCAAGTGTGGAGAGGCCTGTGTGTCTGTGGGTCTGTGTACCTAACCAGCACCACCACCTAGATATACACCTGTGATACGCAAGTGTGGAGAGGCCTGTGTGTCTGTGGGTCTGTACGCCTAACCAGCACCACCACCTAGATATACACCTGTGATACACAAGTGTGGAGAGGCCTGTGTGTCTGTGGGTCTGTATGCCTAACCAGCACCACCACCTAGATATATACCTGTGATACGCAAGTGTGGAGAGGCCTCTGTGTCTGTGGGTCTGTACACCTAACCAGCACCACCACCTAGATATACACCTGTGATACACAAGTGTGGAGAGGCCTGTGTGTCTGTGGGTCTGTACACCTAACCAGTACCACCACCTAGATATACACCTGTGATACGCAAGTGTGGAGAGGCCTGTGTGTCTGTGGGTCTGTGTGCCTAACCAGCACGACCACCTAGATATACACCTGTGATACACAAGTGTGGAGAGGCCTGTGTGTCTGTGGGTCTGTGTGCCTAACCAGCACCACCACCTAGATATACACCTGTGATACGCAAGTGTGGAGAGGCCTGTGTGTCTGTGGGTCTGTGTACCTAACCAGCACCACCACCTAGATATACACCTGTGATACACAAGTGTGGAGAGGCCTGTGTGTCTGTGGGTCTGTACGCCTAACCAGCACCACCACCTAGATATACACCTGTGATACACAAGTGTGGAGAGGCCTGTGTGTCTGTGGGTCTGTGTGCCTAACCAGCACCACCACCTAGATATACACCTGTGATACGCAAGTGTGGAGAGGCCTGTGTGTCTGTGGGTCTGTGTACCTAACCAGCACCACCACCTAGATATACACCTGTGATACACAAGTGTGGAGAGGCCTGTGTGTCTGTGGGTCTGTACGCCTAACCAGCACCACCACCTAGATATACACCTGTGATACACAAGTGTGGAGAGGCCTGTGTGTCTGTGGGTCTGTGTGCCTAACCAGCACCACCACCTAGATATACACCTGTGATACACAAGTGTGGAGAGGCCTGTGTGTCTGTGGGTCTGTACACCTAACCAGCACCACCACCTATATATACACCTGTGATACACAAGTGTGGAGAGACATGTGAGTCTGTGGATCTGTGTGCCTAACCAGCACCACCACCTAGATATATACCTGTGATACGCAAGTGTGGAGAGGCCTCTGTGTCTGTGGGTCTGTACACCTAACCAGCACCACCACCTAGATATACACCTGTGATACACAAGTGTGGAGAGACATGTGAGTCTGTGGATCTGTGTGCCTAACCAGCACCACCACCTAGATATACACCTGTGATACACAAGTGTGGAGAGGCCTGTGTGTCTGTGTGCCTAACCAGCACCACCACCTAGATATACACCTGTGATACGCAAGTGTGGAGAGGCCTGTGTGTCTGTGGGTCTGTGTGCCTAACCAGCACCACCACCTAGATATACACCTGTGATACACAAGTGTGGAGAGGCCTGTGTGTCTGTGGGTCTGTGTGCCTAACCAGCACCACCACCTAGATATATACCTGTGATACACAAGTGTGGAGAGGCCTGTGTGTCTGTGGGTCTGTACGCCTAACCAGCACCACCACCTAGATATACACCTGTGATACACAAGTGTGGAGAGGCCTGTGTGTCTGTGGGTCTGTGTGCCTAACCAGCACCACCACCTAGATATACACCTGTGATACGCAAGTGTGGAGAGGCCTGTGTGTCTGTGGGTCTGTGTGCCTAACCAGCACCACCACCTAGATATATACCTGTGATACACAAGTGTGGAGAGGCCTGTGTGTCTGTGGGTCTGTGTGCCTAACCAGCACCACCACCTAGATATACACCTGTGATACGCAAGTGTGGAGAGGCCTGTGTGTCTGTGGGTCTGTACACCTAACCAGCACCACCACCTAGATATACACCTGTGATACGCAAGTGTGGAGAGGCCTGTGGGTCTGTGGGTCTGTGTGCCTAACCAGCACCACCACCTAGATATATACCTGTGATACACAAGTGTGGAGAGGCCTGTGTGTCTGTGGGTCTGTACACCTAACCAGCACCACCACCTAGATATACACCTGTGATACGCAACTGTGGAGAGGCCTGTGTGTCTGTGGGTCTGTGTACCTAACCAGCACCACCACCTAGATATACACCTGTGATACGCAAGTGTGGAGAGGCCTGTGTGTCTGTGGGTCTGTGTGCCTAACCAGCACCACCACCTAGATATACACCTGTGATACGCAAGTGTGGAGAGGCCTGTGGGTCTGTGGGTCTGTGTGCCTAACCAGCACCACCACCTAGATATACACCTGTGATACACAAGTGGGGAGAGGCCTGTGTGTCTGTGGGTCTGTGTGCCTAACCAGCACCACCACCTAGATATATACCTGTGATACGCAAGTGTGGAGAGGCCTGTGTGTCTGTGGGTCTGTGTGCCTAACCAGCACCACCACCTAGATATACACCTGTGATACGCAAGTGTGGAGAGGCCTGTGTGTCTGTGGGTCTGTACACCTAACCAGCACCACCACCTAGATATACACCTGTGATACGCAAGTGTGGAGAGGCCTGTGTGTCTGTGGGTCTGTGTGCCTAACCAGCACCACCACCTAGATATATACCTGTGATACGCAAGTGTGGAGAGGCCTGTGTGTCTGTGGTTCTGTACACCTAACCAGCACCACCACCTAGATATACACCTGTGATACGCAAGTGTGGAGAGGCCTGTGTGTCTGTGGGTCTGTACACCTAACCAGCACCACCACCTAGATATACACCTGTGATGCGCAAGTGTGGAGAGGCCTGTGTGTCTGTGGGTCTGTGTGCCTAACCAGCACCACCACCTAGATATACACCTGTGATACACAAGTGTGGAGAGGCCTGTGTGTCTGTGTGCCTAACCAGCACCACCACCTAGATATATACCTGTGATACGCAAGTGTGGAGAGGCCTGTGTGTCTGTGGGTCTGTGTGCCTAACCAGCACCACCACCTAGATATATACCTGTGATACGCAAGTGTGGAGAGGCCTGTGTGTCTGTGGGTCTGTGTGCCTAACCAGCACCACCACCTAGATATATACCTGTGATACACAAGTGTGGAGAGGCCTGTGTGTCTGTGGTTCTGTACGCCTAACCATGCACCACGACCTAGATATACACCTGTGATACGCAAGTGTGGAGAGGCCTGTGTGTCTGTGGGTCTGTGTGCCTAACCAGCACCACCACCTAGATATACACCTGTGATACACAAGTGTGGAGAGGCCTGTGTGTCTGTGGGTCTGTGTGCCTAACCAGCACCACCACCTAGATATACACCTGTGATACGCAAGTGTGGAGAGGCCTGTGTGTCTGTGGGTCTGTGTGCCTAACCAGCACCACCACCCTTGATATATACCTGTGATACGCAAGTGTGGAGAGGCCTGTGTGTCTGTGGGTCTGTACGCCTAACCAGCACCACCACCTAGATATATACCTGTGATACACAAGTGTGGAGAGGCCTGTGTGTCTGTGGGTCTGTACGCCTAACCACGCACCACCACCCTTGATATATACCTGTGATACGCAAGTGTGGAGAGGCCTGTGTGTCTGTGGGTCTGTGTGCCTAACCAGCACCACCACCTAGATATATACCTGTGATACGCAAGTGTGGAGAGGCCTGTGTGTGTGTGGGTCTGTACACCTAACCAGCACCACCACCTAGATATACACCTGTGATACACAAGTGTGGAGAGGCCTGTGTGTCTGTGGTTCTGTACGCCTAACCATGCACCACCACCTAGATATACACCTGTGATACGCAAGTGTGGAGAGGCCTGTGTGTCTGTGGGTCTGTGTGCCTAACCAGCACCACCACCTAGATATACACCTGTGATACGCAAGTGTGGAGAGGCCTGTGTGTCTGTGGGTCTGTGTGCCTAACCAGCACCACCACCTAGATATATACCTGTGATACGCAAGTGTGGAGAGGCCTGTGTGTCTGTGGGTCTGTACACCTAACCAGCACCACCACCTAGATATACACCTGTGATACGCAAGTGTGGAGAGGCCTGTGTGTCTGTGGGTCTGTACACCTAACCAGCACCACCACCTATATATACACCTGTGATACACAAGTGTGGAGAGACATGTGAGTCTGTGGATCTGTGTGCCTAACCAGCACCACCACCTAGATATACACCTGTGATACGCAAGTGTGGAGAGGCCTCTGTGTCTGTGGGTCTGTACACCTAACCAGCACCACCACCTAGATATACACCTGTGATACACAAGTGTGGAGAGACATGTGAGTCTGTGGATCTGTGTGCCTAACCAGCACCACCACCTAGATATACACCTGTGATACACAAGTGTGGAGAGGCCTGTGTGTCTGTGTGCCTAACCAGCACCACCACCTAGATATACACCTGTGATACGCAAGTGTGGAGAGGCCTGTGTGTCTGTGGGTCTGTGTGCCTAACCAGCACCACCACCTAGATATACACCTGTGATACACAAGTGTGGAGAGGCCTGTGTGTCTGTACACCTAACCAGCACCACCACCTAGATATACACCTGTGATACACAAGTGTGGAGAGGCCTGTGTGTCTGTGGGTCTGTGTGCCTAACCAGCACCATCACCTAGATATACACCTGTGATACGCAAGTGTGGAGAGGCCTGTGTGTCTGTGGGTCTGTGTGCCTAACCAGCACCACCACCTAGATATATACCTGTGATACGCAAGTGTGGAGAGGCCTGTGTGTCTGTGGGTCTGTATGCCTAACCAGCACCACCACCTAGATATACACCTGTGATACGCAAGTGTGGAGAGGCCTGTGTGTCTGTGGGTCTGTGTGCCTAACCAGCACCACCACCTAGATATATACCTGTGATACGCAAGTGTGGAGAGGCCTGTGTGTCTGTGGGTCTGTATGCCTAACCAGCACCACCACCTAGATATACACCTGTGATACGCAAGTGTGGAGAGGCCTGTGTGTCTGTGGGTCTGTGTGCCTAACCATGCACCACGACCCTCGATATACACCTGTGATACGCAAGTGTGGAGAGGCCTGTGTGTCTGTGGGTCTGTATGCCTAACCACGCACCACCACCTACATATACACCTGTGATACACAAGTGTGGAGAGGCCTGTGTGTCTGTGGGTCTGTGTGCCTAACCAGCACCACCACCTAGATATATACCTGTGATACGCAAGTGTGGAGAGGCCTGTGTGTCTGTGGGTCTGTGTGCCTAACCATGCACCACGACCCTCGATATACACCTGTGATACGCAAGTGTGGAGAGGCCTGTGTGTCTGTGGGTCTGTATGCCTAACCACGCACCACCACCTAGATATACACCTGTGATACGCAAGTGTGGAGAGGCCTGTGTGTCTGTGGGTCTGTGTGCCTAACCATGCACCACGACCCTCGATATACACCTGTGATACGCAAGTGTGGAGAGGCCTGTGTGTCTGTGGGTCTGTATGCCTAACCACGCACCACCACCTAGATATACACCTGTGATACGCAAGTGTGGAGAGGCCTGTGTGTCTGTGGGTCTGTGTACCTAACCAGCACCACCACCTAGATATACACCTGTGATACGCAAGTGTGGAGAGGCCTGTGTGTCTGTGGGTCTGTGTGCCTAACCAGCACCACCACCTAGATATATACCTGTGATACGCAAGTGTGGAGAGGCCTGTGTGTCTGTGGGTCTGTACGCCTAACCAGCACCACCACCTAGATATACACCTGTGATACACAAGTGTGGAGAGGCCTGTGTGTCTGTGGGTCTGTGTGCCTAACCAGCACCACCACCTAGATATACACCTGTGATACGCAAGTGTGGAGAGGCCTGTGTGTCTGTGGGTCTGTGTGCCTAACCAGCACCACCACCTAGATATATACCTGTGATACGCAAGTGTGGAGAGGCCTGTGTGTCTGTGGGTCTGTGTGCCTAACCAGCACCACCACCTAGATATACACCTGTGATACGCAAGTGTGGAGAGGCCTGTGTTTCTGTGGGTCTGTACACCTAACCAGCACCACCACCTAGATATATACCTGTGATACGCAAGTGTGGAGAGGCCTGTGTGTCTGTGGGTCTGTACACCTAACCAGCACCACCACCTAGATATACACCTGTGATACGCAAGTGTGGAGAGGCCTGTGTGTCTGTGGGTCTGTGTACCTAACCAGCACCACCACCTAGATATATACCTGTGATACGCAAGTGTGGAGAGGCCTGTGTGTCTGTGGGTCTGTACACCTAACCAGCACCACCACCTAGATATACACCTGTGATACACAAGTGTGGAGAGGCCTGTGTGTCTGTGGGTCTGTACACCTAACCAGCACCACCACCTAGATATATACCTGTGATATGCACGTGTGGAGAGGCCTGTGTGTCTGTGGGTCTGTACACCTAACCAGCACCACCACCTAGATATACACCTGTGATACACAAGTGGGGAGAGGCCTGTGTGTCTGTGGGTCTGTGTGCCTAACCATGCACCACCACCTAGATATACACCTGTGATACACAAGTGGGGAGAGGCCTGTGTGTCTGTGGGTCTGTGTGCCTAACCAGCACCACCACCTAGATATACACCTGTGATACACAAGTGTGGAGAGGCCTGTGTGTCTGTGGGTCTGTACACCTAACCAGCACCACCACCTAGATATACACCTGTGATACACAAGTGTGGAGAGGCCTGTGTGTCTGTGGGTCTGTGTGCCTAACCAGCACCACCACCTAGATATATACCTGTGATACGCAAGTGTGGAGAGGCCTGTGTGTCTGTGGGTCTGTACGCCTAACCAGCACCACCACCTAGATATACACCTGTGATACACAAGTGTGGAGAGCCCTGTGTGTCTGTGGGTCTGTGTGCCTAACCAGCACCACCACCTAGATATATACCTGTGATACACAAGTGTGGAGAGGCCTGTGTGTCTGTGTGCCTAACCAGCACCACCACCTAGATATATACCTGTGATACACAAGTGTGGAGAGGCCTGTGTGTCTGTGGGTCTGTACACCTAACCAGCACCACCACCTAGATATATACCTGTGATGCGCAAGTGTGGAGAGGCCTGTGTGTCTGTGGGTCTGTGTGCCTAACCAGCACCACCACCTAGATATATACCTGTGATACGCAAGTGTGGAGAGGCCTGTGTGTCTGTGGGTCTGTACACCTAACCAGCACCACCACCTAGATATACACCTGTGATACGCAAGTATGGAGACGCCTGGGTGTCTGTGGGTCTGTGTGCCTAACCAGCACCACCACCTAGATATACACCTGTGATACACAAGTGTGGAGAGGCCTGTGTGTCTGTGGGTCTGTGTGCCTAACCAGCACCACCAC
>NC_135494.1:3124492-3144492 GCF_052094955.1 Ictidomys tridecemlineatus | reverse complement strand
GGTGGATGGGTGGATGGGTGGATGGATGGATGGGTGGATGGGTGGATGGGTGGATGGATGGATGGGTGGATGGGTGGATGGATGGATGGATGGATGGATGGATGGGTGGATGAGTGGATGGATGGGTGGATGGGTGGGTGGATGGGTGGGTGGGTGGATGGGTGGATGGTGGGTGGATGGGATGATGGATGAATGGGTAGATGGATGGATGGATGGGTAGATGGATGGATGGATGGGTGGGTGGATGGGTGGGTGGATGGTGGGTGGGTGGATGGATGGGTGGGTGGATGGATGGGTGGATGGGTGGGTGGATGGATGGATGGATGGATGGATGAGTGGATGGACGGGGGATGGATGGATGAGTGGATGGGTGGGTGGATGAGTGAGTGAATGGATGAATACATGATGGATGGATAAATAGATGATGGATAGGTGAATAAATGGATGGACAGATGGATGGATAGAAGGATAGAGAGATGGATGGATAGATGGATCGATAGACAGATGATAGATACGTCGGTGAATGGGTGAATGGACAGATGGGCAGGTAGATGATGCATAGATAGAAATGTAGTTGGATTCAACATCTGCTTTGTCTCCTGACTTTACTAAATCCCTCCTTTTTGCAAAATTTTGTCCATAGGAACGAATCCCTAGTCCAACGTCAAGCATGTCCTATCTCCAAGTCAACAGCGTCCTGATGGGAATTCTGAATATGAAAGAAACCACAGTCTCCTCCTTCTCACCTTCCCATTCTCTCTCTATTCTGTCCATACCTGAGACTCAGACAGCAAGAGCTCAAACCACACTCGTGCAGAAATGTCCTGGCTCTCACACCTCATATCCACCCTATGAATGACTGACCGCCTCTTGTACCCACCCGACACCCTGTACCTCCTGGCTGATGGGGTTCCTTGCTCTGATTTGGGCATTCTCCCAAGGATGTACCCAGGGAAATGGCCAGTCCCCCCTGGAGCTCTCTGAAATTGGTCTCAGCATGGACCCTGTAGTTGTACCCACTGAGCCTGCTCCTCTGGAAACGCCAGTGGATGCTCCAGGCAGGCCTGGCTGTCCCCAGGAATGGTTCCCCCTCAGGTCCAGCAGCAGAGCAAGAGATACGGGCAAAGCTCAGCCCTTGTCCATCATGATCAAGGCCCACCCCCTACGGCCAGTTCCAGACCCCTACGTCTCCTGCCCCTCACACACACTCGTTGCTCCTGCCCTCTTTCCGCACTTCCTGTCTCTTCTCTCCTTCCCACAACCCTCTCCTTTCTTGCAGAACCAAGTCAGTCATTTGCATTTCCAGACTGAAAAAGAAAATCATCCATTTGGGTGAGCATTTTGGTTTGTGCCCACGATTTGCGCTTGGCTACAGCTGGAAGGAAGGCAATCCCGCCTGTCAATTGGGTTTCCTGTATCATGTGACCCCACGCCATCTGGTCAGCATGTGGCCTCCTGGGCAGCAGCTGTTACTGGAAACAGGACTCGCAGTTCCGCTCATCGTCCAGGAGCCAAAGTGGCAGATTGTGCAAGATACAGGCCTCTGGTTGCAAAAAATAATAGTGTTAATAATAAAATGAATGAATAAAATCGATAGAAAAGGTGGACAGATTGATGGATGGTAAGGATAAATGGATAGATGTGCACGTATAAAGGAAGAGTGATAGATGGCAGTCAATGACACAGGCAGGTAGATGGATGGACACTTACATAGATGGCAGGTAAGCAATGGATAGATGATAAATGCATAGGTGGGTTGATTGATAGGTGACAGATGATTGATAGGTTGGTACAGACTAGATAGATAAATAGATGACGGATGGATGGATGGGTGTGTGGGTGGATGGATGAGTGGGTGGATGGGTGGATGGATGGATGGATGGGTGGATGGATGGATGGATGGATGGGAGGGTGGGTGGATGGATGGATGGATGGGTGGACGGATGGGTGGATGGGTGGATGGGTGGATGGGTGGATAGATGGGTGGATGGGTGGATGGATGGATGGGTGGGTGGATGGGTGAGTGGGTGGATAGATGGATGGATGGGATGGATGGGTGGATGGGTGGTTGGATGGATGGGTGGATGGGTGGATAGATGGGTGGATGGGTGGATGGATGGATGGGTGGATGGATGGATGGATGGATGGGTGGGTGGATGGGTGGGTGGATGGGTGGATGGTGGATGGATGGATGGATGGATGGATGGGTGGATGGATGGATCAGAGGATGGATGGGTGGATGGGTGGGTGGATGGATGGGTGGATGGGTGGGTGGGTGGGTGGATGGGTGGATGGTGGATGGATGGATGGGAGGGTGGGTGGATGGATGGATGGGTGGGTGGATGGGTGGGTGGATGGATGGGTGGATGGGTGGGTGGATGGGTGGATGGATGGATGGGTGGATGGATGGGTGGATGGGTGGGTGGATGGGTGGATGGATGGATGGGTGGGTGGATGGGTGGATGGGTGGATGGGTGGATGGTGGATGGATGGATGGGAGGGTGGGTGGATGGATGGATGGATGGGTGGATGGGTGGGTGGATGGGTGGATGGGTGGATGGGTGGATGGTGGATGGATGGATGGATGGGTGGGTGGGTGGATGGGTGGATGGTGGATGGATGGATGGATGGATGGATGGATGGATGGGTGGGTGGATGGGTGGATGGGTGGATGGTGGATGGATGGATGGATGGATGGGTGGGTGGATGGGTGGATGGTGGATGGATGGATGGATGGATGGATGGATGGATGGGTGGATGGGTGGGTGGATGGATGGATGGGTGGGTGGATGGGTGGATGGGTGAGTGGGTGGGTGGATGGATGGATGGGAGGATGGATGGTTGGATGGTGGGTGGGTGGATGGATGGGTGGGTGGATGGATGGGTGGATGGATGGATGGATGGGTGGATGGGTGGATGGGTGGATGGGTGGATGGGTGGGTGGATGGATGGATGGGTGAGTGGATGGGTGGATGGGTGAGTGGGTGGGTGGATGGATGGATGGGAGGATGGATGGTTGGATGGTGGGTGGGTGGATGGATGGGTGGGTGGATTGATGGGTGGATGGATGGATGGATGGGTGGATGGGTGGATGGGTGGATGGGTGGATGGGTGGGTGGATAGTGGATGGAGGGATGGGTGGCTGGGTGGGTGGGTGGGTGGGTGGATGGGTGGATCCGTGGGTGGAAGGATGGATGTGTTGGTGGATGGATGGATGGGTCCATGGTTAAGTGGATGGGTGGATGGATATTAAAAAATTAGTTTGCACATTGGAAGTTTGAGAGGAACATAGAAAAGAAAGGTGGGGGTGGATCTCATGAAACTCTGAGGGTGATCAGTGGAGAAAAGGCTCCCAGGGTTAGCTGGAGGGGAGGGAGGGGAAGCACTGGGAAGGGACATTGGCCATGTCACATTGTCACATTGTGTGCATGCAGGAATATGTAGCACCACATCCTACCGTTATGCACAACTGTCATGCTCCAAAAATGTGCCAAGCGAAATAAAAAAAATAAAAATGAGTGATCTGGGAGAAACCCAGTGCCCAAGTTTCCCGGGATGCTTTTGTCCTCTGTGGCAAGGGCTGCCTTTGGGGTGGCAATGCAGACTCCATTTTGTGGCACAGAGACGCCTCCCTTCTCCTGAGCTTGCACAGCAGGACAGCTGATACCCAGGAAATATCAGGGCTCCTGCAACTGCAGCCTGTGTTGCCTTCATTAGCTGAATCCTGAGGGCCCAGCTAGTAGCAGAGAGGATGTGAGCTTCTCCAAGCAGTGTCCTTGGGCCAGCAGGAGGGGACAGTCCCCTGCAACACTCAGGACCCTGATTGTCTCCATCCTGGACGACACATGCAGGTCCCATTTCCTATCCTGAGGTTTATTCCATTGACCATATTTGGCAACGATACCCAGTTAATATTTCCAGAAGTTTCCGTACCTCCCAAACGAGCCCTGGACCCACAGGGCCATCTCTTCCTCTCAGCTCTGCTGCTACAGCCTGAGCTGTTCTGCACATTTTGTATAAATGTCTGCACAGGGTGGTCTTTGGAGTCTGCCTCCTTTGAATTGCTTAGTTTTATTTATTCTTTTTCCTTAGTATGTTTTTGAGGCCAGGATTTTTGTACATCTGCTCATTTCTCATGAATCCCCAAGGTGCCACCACGTGACGCTGGGCATCAGAAGCTAAGCTGGCTGCTGGCCCTCTCTGTTCCTTAGTATCTCTTCGCCCTTCTCTTAATGGCCTCAGACCTTGCTGACTGCAGCAGAGTGTCCCATCTCTGTACCTATGAGTTTCTTTAATTTGAGGTTCCACGTAGAAGGGGGTTTATGCCATGCACAGAAAAAAACATATATATATATATATATATTGAATAAATCCCTTGATATTTACTGTCGATCAGAGCTAGAACATTCCACTGGCTTGTTGTGTGCAATTCCAACCAGGTTGGGAAAAATAATCAAGGTTTTCCTTCTTGGTAAGAGTTTCCTTCTTAGTAATTGAATGAAGCTTCCATTAAATCCACCAGCTTGTTAAAACCTCCTGCAGGGACATAGGTTATAAATTCTTTAAAATATATGTGATTAGAAACAGCTGGACATACTATAGCGATACCTGCAAACCCATGTTTATAGCAACAGAATTCTTGACAGCCAAGCTATGGAACCAGCCCAGGGCCTGTCATCGATGAATAGATAAAGAAAATGTGGTGTATATGCACAATGGAATATTACTCAGCCAGAAAGAAGAATGAAATCATGGCGTTTGCTCATAAATGGATGGAACTGGAGATCATCGTGCTAAATGAAAGAAGCCAGACTCAGAAGTCAAGGGTTGGATGTTTTCTCTCACATGGGGAAGGAAGAAAATGACATTGAGATTTCTGCGTGTTCTAGTTTGAGCATCCGAGACATGGAACTCTCTGTCCTTTAGCCAAAATGAGGACAGGTTCAGATGTGGCCAGTCCTCAAGCAGGAAAAGTATGATGTCTCAGTCAGTGTTTGCTGCTATAACAAAATAACTGAGAATGGCTAATTTATAAAGAGCCGAATTTGATTTTCTCAGCTGTCTGCAAGATGAGAAGTCAGGATCAATGCAGGAGCTGACTCAGTGTCTGAATGGACTTTACAACTTCGTTCTGTGCAGTCACGTGTTGGAGGGAAGAAGGGCCAAAGGGTACATTGTTCCGTTGAGCCCTTTAGGATTCATTTCCTTCTGAGATTCATTTCTCATGTCCCCTGCAGGTGGTGGGCAGCCGGTGCCCGATGCCATAATCTCCTGATGGGCCTTCCTTTCCCTGAAGCGTGAGTATGATCTTTGATTTCGTCCTCGTCACCATAACAGGGTGTCCCTTTGTAAGACTGGCCCTGTTTCTATCAACCCTCTTGGTAATTTAGATAAAGCAATCCTCCAGAGGGTGACCTTCACCAGAGAGAGGGACTGGGGCTACCTTTAGGAACAGAGGTGCTCCATTTAACAACTCAAAATTCTGCCAATATTTACATGAGTGAGCTTGAGAATGGTCCGTTCTCCAGATCCTTCATCGCTTGAGACCCATCTCTAGATAATACCTCGATTGTCGATGTGTTGCTTGCTAATCAAAGGAGGCTGTTAATTTATAGCCAATTTGGTGATGCACAAAAACTATAATACACACGTATTTTAGGAACTTTTTCGTTTGCAATGGTTTTTATTTGTTACGCAGCAGTAGCTGACCCATACACTCTATAATAAATTCTGCCCTGGATCCCGTTACCACCTTGATATATAAATCCAGGTCTGTCTCTCAATATAGTCTCACCTTAGTGCAGGAATTTGCTGTCGGAGGGGTTGAGGGACCTCCAGCAACCCCACTTCTCTGGGGTTAAACATGCTCCACTCTCTTAGAAAGAGGCCGCAGGGTTTGCAGCATTGAAATCCACCAGTGGCATGGGAACAGGCTGTGGAAAACATGACCGTTCCCAGGAACTAAGGAGCTTGACATGATTTTACCACTCTCCTCGTGAAATAAAAATCGGCATGAATGACTTCTGGGTGGATTCAAATGCTTTGGCGAATTTCCGTCTTGGAAACTGCACCATTTTATACTTTGAGTTGGAAAGGCTGAGCTGAAAAGGAAAATAAAAAAAATAGCCCAGAACGGAAAAAAAAAAAAAAAGCCATATAAAAGCTTTCCTGTAGGATGCATTTTTCTGAAGCGAAATCAGACATTCGTGCCCTTGAACAGAGCAGCACTGGGGTATTGTATTTTGTTTGTTTTTCGTTGAGTGTTATTCTCTTGTCATTGTGCCCCATGAAGTTGGATCCAAACGACTTCCATGTTAAGGTCCTGAGTTGTACTGAGGAAGAATTTCTTGGGATAACTACATGAATGAAAAAAATCTGGGAGAAGTGATAAATGTGGGGAACCCCGATTACCAACCATTTATCTGGGGACCTCAGTCTCTGCCGTACCATTTACACTTGCAACATAGGTTTATTCTTTGCTTTCTGAAGAAGTTTGCACGCGCATGCATGAGACTCTATTTGCAAACACCAGTATGCTCCAGCATGACTCTAGATGGGCACAGCATTGTCACTTACAGGGAATAAGCAGTGGGGACAGATTCCCTGCTTTCCAACGTAGCCCCATTCAGTTACCATCCCTAATCTCTGTCTCCGAGTGACTTTTCCTTAATGTGTCTGTCAGCGGGTTGGAGAGAGTGGACAAGAGACACATCTCCAGATCCGTGCGCATAGTGTGCTCAGAATTTGGTCCGTCCAAGCATCTCTATTGGTAATAATACTTCAACAAACCATGGGACCGTAGGGGAACCAAGCCACAAAATAATTCCATTTCTATTCTTGAGTGACGGAGAACAGGTCTAGAAAATAGAAATGGTGGCCTTGAATGACTTTTAGTCTCTTCTCTTTTGAGGAGGGACGCTTCATTATTTGGCATGTGAAGGTGGGTTCTAAACTCTAGAGCCCTTGAAACGGAGGAAGTTCAGTTCCCAGCTCTGGTGAAAGGAGATAAAGGGCTGGGATTAACGTCGTCCATTAATTCCACTTGGGAAAAACAAAATGGCGGCCAAAGTAGATCCACTAGTCCAGCTGACTCTGCCAAACTCCATTCTCACCTGTATCGACAGCCTCCTCCAGATCTCTACCTGGAGGCCTCAGGGATGTGTGATTGACAGTCACATCGACAGGCCTCTCCCATGCAGATGTCTGATCAGAGGTTGGGAGTCCACTCTGGTGGGTGTGATCCATTGCATCTGAAATGGCTCTGTTTCCAACAAAGCTCGTCTCCTGAGGCCCAGGGGCTCAGAATTCAGCCTATCAAGGTAGAGAAGGAAGAGATTCTGTCCCTACCACCGTGGTAACCAGTGCAAACCACAGAGGTCATTGGCCCTTGGAATATGCACCATGTTGGGCAACCTTCTCCTCTAATTCCAGATATTCATCAGCCCCAGTGGAAACCCTGAACCCAGGAAGCCACCCCATTTGTTGACTTCTCCATTTCTTGCTCTGGGTTTGAATGCCACAGGTTCGAAACGACCAGGCAGGAAAGTCTGGTCCTACGTAGACTAGTAGGATCAACGGCTGGACTTACCTCTCCTTCCTGCCCCCATTCAAACCAGCTGAAGAGAAGCCAAGGAGTCTCATAAAAAGAGATGCAGAAGAAGATTCTGAAGTCCCAGGGTGACCCGCAGACAAATCAAATGGATATCTGTTTTCCTAGGACAGGAATAAAGTGAAATAATAATCAGCATTTTCAAATACAATAGTTTCTTTTTTTTTAATGGAGAAAATGTGGGCATCTCAGTGGCCTAAAAATCAAGACTCTAAAAAAAAATAAAAGAATCTTATTCCTACCATCGCAAAACGGTTAGTTGCAAAACAATTCTACAATTGCAAAAAATAAATAAATAAATTAAATAAAAGAGTAGAATGTCTTTATTATAAAAGAAGGAACTAGATTCATCCAGACAGATTTATTTATTTTTTTTTTAATGTTTGTTTGGCTTTAAGAATTTCCAGATTTTTTTTTTAATTGGCAGCACGCTGTAAAGTTAGATTCCATTTCTGCAGACGCAGTGTCACCTGGACGGACTGAATGACTGTCACGGGAAGATGTCCCGTGTCTGCGAGGGTGATGCCCACCACCCACGAATGCATAATTTGGTATTAACCAGTCGCTTTCTCAATCAGGCCAAAGAATGTCTTCTGGCAAATTCCATCGAGCCCAATTGCGATGCCTGGGATTCCTCCTTATTCCCTTTGTCTCTGATTTTTATTTTACTTTATTTTTTTTTTTTAAGTTCCTGGCAAATGAGACAAGTTGAGAGTTCAACTGAGGGAAAACCAATATGGCGGCCATGGATTCCCACCCTCCATCCTGGAGATGCTTCTCCTAAACTGACTCCCTCTGTTGACCCATGAAGCCAAATGGATTCTAAAAATGGGTCTCCTTTCCATCAGCACCTCAGGGCCCAATGTCTTCTTGAAGCCATGGACAGAGGGCCACTCTGGACGGTGGATTCTTATTGAGAAATTGCACAAGAAATCCAGGACCTGGTGTATGGACCGTGGGATTCTTGGGACACCCGCCATTTCTGGAAATCAAAGCATTGAATATGGAGCCCACGTGCAGCCCCTGTTGGACGGACTGGCTGTGGTCTGAAAGCAGGAGGTCTGCAGGGTGTACCCAGCTGCTTCCAGACCCCAGAGGGTGACAAGAAGAGCGCTATGGGTGTTCTTTCTAGCAAGAAGCAGAAATTGCCAACTTGGCCTGCCACCCAGGGGCTGGGGAATTGCTTAGCTCTCTCTGTCCCTCTTATCCTTCCAAGTTCCATGGATCCCAAGGGCAGCTCCAAGTGTTCTCCTTCTTGCTTTTGCTCCTATAAGTGGGAACGTTGGATGTAAACAGGAGATGTTTCACCGGAGTGTGTCCATCTCAAAAGCTTATGATGGTCGGGAGGCTGAGGCAGGAGGATCGGGAGGTCAAAGCCAGCCTCAGCCAAAGCGAGGCCCTGAGCAACTCAGGGAGACCCTGTCTCTAAATAAAATGCAAAATAGGGCTGGGGTTGAGGGCCCCTGAGTTCAATCCCTGGTACCACAAAATAATAATTATTATTATATTATTCCATGTGGAAGCCGTAGCATCTGTCCACCCTGCTGGGTTTGCAAAATGGCACAGTCTGTGGTCAAGCCCAGAATCTCAAGTGGGCATTGGGACAGATCTCCAGGGCTGCAAATGTGATTTCTACAGGGAGTGCATTCTGAGCTGTCTGCAGAGGCATCTGTAGCCCATCAGAGGGACAAGCCACATGTCACAGAGGTGTCCAATGCACAGGACCCCGGATCTCTCACATTGGGTGAAAGTCGGACACCAGGCGTGGCCTTCCGAAAACCGAGAAGAACCGGTGGAAAAATCCATCAATTACTGTGAAGCTACTGCCCGGATCTGTGTTAGTGAGGAGTGAGAGCCGATGGGTCTAATTCCTTCCAGATGTTTCCTTGTACAAACAACGGAGTTCAGTCTCTCTGCGATGAGTCACCGCCCCGCCGGCTCTTTATTGGCCCGGCCGGCTGTGCTGTTCCAAATGCAAACCTCAACTCTGCAAAAGGCCTTCTTTTTTCCTTTCTTCCTTTTTTTTTTTAAAGAAGTTGCATCCACTTTCGAAATTCCCCATGTCTTACTGGGCTCGGCTCCTTGCAAAAAAAAAAAAAAAAAAGTCTTAATTAATCACACATGTGGCTTCGGTGGCAATATCTCCCATGACTAACAGGGAACTCGGGAAGTAATACACCGCCCCCCACCGCCCCCATGCCGTCAGGGTGGCGAGTCCTGAACAATTCCACTGAGTGGCAGAAAGTCTTGCGATGGGACAGCAGCTTGATTCATCTCAGCTCACTCCTTTCTACAATCATGAAGCTGATTTTCTTCTTTTCTGCAGCTTGCACAGGGCATCTGAGGCCCAGTGGGCTGCTCCAGGCAAACACCACAGCCCCCCACCCTGAATGATTGACAGCTAATGCCCCCAGCTCTGGGCTGCAGCCCTAGGTCCATGTGGGGCGGACCGGGGTCAGCTGAGGCTGCTTCCTGCTCCCAGAGGCGCCTTCTCCTGGGTCCTCCTTGGGGAAGGGCAGGGGGCTCTCGGGTCTCTGATAAGCACCCTCGTCCCCTTCATGGGCTGCACCTGGGAGCTCAGCCCCTCCCAGAGGACCTGGGTGAGTTGTGTGGTTGCATGAGGTTCCTGCTGCCATGTTGATTTGGGGCATTTATTGCATGAGGCTCAAGCTGCCATATTGGTTTGGGGCATTGGCTATGTGAGGTTTCTGCTGCCATTTTTGTCCAGGGCATTTATTGCATGAGGTTCGTGCCGCCATGTTGGTGTGGGGCATCTATTTGGTGAGGGTCCTGCTGCCATATTAGATTGGGACATTTATGGCATGAGGCTCTGGCTGCTATGTTGGTTCAGGGAATTCCAGGATCACTGGGCCCTGTTTCAGGTTGAAAGGCCAGAGGAATGGAGCTGCACCCTTTGGCTTTCAGATTCAGGGGTGCGTCTGCAAAGGGCACCTACCCGAGGGCCCCTGGCACGGCCAACATCAAGGGGTTGTGCCCCGTGGCTAGTGGAAGGGTCTGGTACCTCCTGATGGCCCATTAGGGCCCCTTAAATGATTGACAGCTAATGCTCCCAGCTCTGCAGCTGCAGCCCGAGGTCCAGGTGGGGCTGCCCGGGGTCAGCTGAGGCTGCTTCCTGCTCCCAGAGGCGCCTTCTCCTGGGTCCTCCATGGTGGACGGGCAGGGGGCTCTCGGGTTCCTTTTATGGGCTGCACCCCATGAGCTCAGCCCTCCCAGAGCCCCCCTCCAACACACCACCTGGGTGAGGGGTCAACTTGGAAATGTGGAAGGACCTGGAGATGCCGCAGGGTTTGGACGGGACCCCCATAGCGTGGGCAGGTGGAGCCAGGAGGCAGGTCAACCTCAGCTGAAATACTAAGGCCCCAGCCCTTCAAGCCCCGGCCAGCTCTTGCAGTGAGGGATCAAGTTGTCAATCAATGAGGATTTATTCTCCCATTTCTTCCAAATAGTGCCTTTGGGTGCAAAACATCTTTCTAGTTTGGGTCGAATATTATTTTATACTAATCTCTTTGTCCCTCTATTTTCCCCTTAATTTATTTTGGTTTATTTGTTTGTCTTTGATCTGGTTAAAAAAGTCTCCTCTTTGTATGGATCTACCTGCTTTATTTTGCCCAGTACCAGGGATCGAACCCAGGGGTGCTGAACCCCTGAGCCCCGTCCCCAGCCCTTTTTTTATATTTTATTTTGAGACAGGGCCTCCGTAAGTTGCTCAGGGACTCACTAAGTGGCTGAGGCTGGCCTCCAACTTGTGATCCTCCTGTATCAGCCTCCCTATCTGCTGGGATAACAGGCGTGCACCGCCATGGTGCCTGGTTATTTCTGTTCTGTGATGTAAAACTGGTAAGTCTTTGTTTTTTTTTTATCTTGGTCCATATTCCTCTGCTTTCTGGGAGAAAACTGAGCTTCCCGTTTTCACGAAAGATATTCTACTTAACATTCCTAGTCATATAAACAGGAAAAAAAAAAAAAAAAAACCACAAAGTGGACATTTTTACCGTCTTCCCAAGAACGTGCATCTTCCCAACTCGGATCCCTTTCTCTCCGAGAAGTTATTCTGAGCCTTCGGTAGAGTCCACATTTCCTTTTCTACCCTCAAAACTGAACTGATCTTATCGCTGATCTTATCACTGGGCGACAGATGTAAACCCAGCTGCAAACACTTCCTGTTCCTCTTTATTCAAAGACAATCACACAGCCCAGGGGTTTTCTCAGCCCAGAAGGTCCGTTTGTGGATGGCGTTGAGGCCCGACCTCCCTGCCTCCCTTCCTGAGGTGCAGCCTCTGAGACTCGCACGGGCTTGGTGCAGCCCTGAGCAGGAGACACAGACGGGCGGCCCCTTTCTGTGCAAGTCTCCCAGGGCTTGGGGACATTGTTCCCAGGCCCCGAGGTCAGCCAGGAGGCTGGGGGCACCTGAGCCATTGTCCCTGACTATTTTCAGCCTTCCTGTGTCCCTTGCAAGAATCGAGCTGCCCGTCCACGTTCTGGTGACAATTGGCCTTTGATTTTCCTATGTCTTCGCGCTTTTTTTTTTTTTTTTTTTTAATATGAAGCACTTTGGGGGAACTTTGCATTTTGAAATCACGGTGGATTCCAAAGTGTTGCAAGAGTTTGACGGCAAATCCCTGTGTTATATCAGAAACTAATTCTCGCCCTCTCTCTCTCTCTCTCTCTCTCTCTCTCTCAAAATCTGGACTTCAAAGGGGACTGTATTGAAAGTGACTGAGAAAAGCTAAGTCATTTGATAGTCAAAGCCAAAAAAAAAAAAAAGAAAGAACATTTTCTTTCTTTCTTTTTGGATTTTGGACGAGCGATGGAACCCAGGGTTGCTCAACCACTGGAGCCACATCCTCAGCCCTTTTTATTTATTTTTATTTGGTTGTTCTAATTAGTTCAACAGGACAGTAGTTATTTTTTTTAGAAAAATTTGAGACAGGGTCTTGCTAAATTGCTGAGGCTGGCCTCCCACTTGCAATCCTCCAACCTCAGCCTCACTGAGTCACTGGCATGATAGGCGGGCACCACCGCGGGCCCTGCAAATCCAAGCCCTGTGATAGGTCACTGTCTGCTGTGGTCCCTGGCTCTGATTGAATGCACAGGGGCGTCTCTGGATTAGCTTTTTCTTCCTTTTTATCTTTCACTCATTCTTTCCCCAAGTTATTCACCCACTTAATACAATGAGATGGTTCAGGAAACGTCTGTGGATGTAAGTATTGGGATTTGGATGCAAAGATGAATACATTAAAAAATAAAAGATAGAGGTGTACAAATGGAATACTACTGAGCCATGAAAAGGAAGAAAGTTCTGTCAAACTGGCCCTGTGCTGTGAACAGACCTCTCGATAGGTGTTGTCACCACCTCGTGACAGCAAATATCCGCCTGACACGTGCTCAGCCCCTGGATCTTGCTACCAGGCAGCTCTGACTACGCAGGTCTTGCTGGGAGCCTGGGGACCTGCGTTGCCCTCCAGCCTGGCTTTAGGAGGTGATGTCTGAGGAGGTGAGCAGCTGTGCATCAGGCCGGAGCAACGGAGGCATTTTTGTGCTTAGAGAAAACAAGCTACTCTCCCCTCTTGGAGCCCTCGAGGCCTCTGTCCTGCGAGGGCTACTCTCTGTTTCCTGCAGGAGGTGGCTGTTCCCCTCCATGGGTCTCAGAACTGCCCTGAAACTCACCTGGGCACCTTTGAGTTGGTGTCTGGTGCCCTGCTGTTTGCAGACATCCCCGGAAACACTTTGCTCCTGGTACCCAGGAATACACCATGGGCCGACATGTGTGTTTGCAGAGTCTGGCTTCCTTTAGCTCAGCCTGATGGTCTCCAGTCCCTTGCATTCACCAGCAAATGGCCTGATTTTATCCTTCTTCCTGACTCAGTAATATTCCGCCATAAACATATACATATCACATTTTCCATTTAAAAAAAAAATTGAACTGTATTTTTTTAATTGCTGATGGATTTAAGCTACTTCACCTGCAGCTTGGGGACTCCACCAAGACCCAAGCATTCCCTCGGTCCCTCTCACTGGTCCCCGTGCTGCAGGGGTCACTCTGTCACCTGGAGACAGAGCCCTGAGCGCTGAGCCGTGCGCATCCGGAGGCGCAGACTCCGCTCCCAGGAGCCTACGTTGCAATAAAAGGGAAAACGGGGGAGCGCCCCCCCCTCATTCCTCTGGGGCATGGAAAGCCAGAGAATGGCCAGGGGCTGGGCCTGGGGCGAAGGCCCGTTTGCTGTCCAAGGGAACAGGGTGGGGGACTTCCCCTCGCTCTCTCCCTCCGCCTTGCGTTCCGGGGCCTGCCCTCGGGGGTCATTAAGTTCCCAGATACTCGCAGTGAGTGTAAAAAAGGGAGAGAAAGGGGAAAAAAGGGCCCCTCGTCTGGATTTTTACAGCTACAGCTGCTGGTTTTATGGGATCATCGCCCCGAGGTGAGGTTCTCACGGGCCTGGGGAGGGGGAGACCGCGGGCAGGACCGGCAGCGCTGATTGACGTGCTGAGCGCGGGTCCCGTGGGTGGCTCTCCTGCAACCCACGTGGGGTTCTTTAGCTTCCCATCTTGCACGTGGCCCTGACCCCGTGCCCTTCAGGACACCCAGAGCGTTGATCAAGGACAGAACCTGACAAGGTGGCGCACGCCTGTCATCCCAGCCGCTTGGGAGGCCGAGGCAGGAGGATCGCGAGTTCAAAGCCAGCCTCGGCCAAAGCGAGGCCCTAAGCAACTCAGGGAGACCCTGTCTCTCAATAAAATGCAAAATAGGGCTGGGGACGGGGCTCAGGGGTCGAGGGGCCCTGAGTTGCATCCCCTGTATCAAAACATAAATAAATAAATAAATAAATAAGTTGGACGGTGAGATCATGATCATGGAATATGCACGAGAAAGCAAATTACTACGAATAGGAAATTCATCTCCATCATGAGAAGAAGAATCAACTGGCTGCTGAAATCAAAAGACTTGAAGTTTATTTGGGACTCATGGGGTCCGAGGTCCAGTCCCTGGTGGCCGACCCCATGGCTCTGGCCCAAGGGGAGCAGAACAAGATGGCGGCAGGGCCTGGAGGAGGAGAGCCGCTCAGGACAGGGCACCAGGGAGCAGAGAGAGCTCTGCTCACCAGGGACAGGACAGAGACCCCAAAGGCACAGCCCAGGGACCGCCTCCTCCAGCCACACCCCACCTGCTGCAGTCACCACCCAGTGAGTCCATCCAAGTGGATTAATCCACCTTTAATCTACACCTCTCAATTACCCAACTATAGCAACCCGTACTTAGTAATAAAGTGAAACACGTTTCAAAAATATGGACAATTATCACTTGTGAAATCCAAAGAAATATGCAGAGAACATCTCTTGAGTCTCCCTAACAACAACAAAATGCTGTCCCCACCAATGTGTCTTCAGGACTAGATGGGGACACCCGTGTCCCACATGTCAGGAAAAAGAAATGCAAATGTAACTCTAAAGAGTTCAAGTAAAATAATAAAACTAACCTGAAACGAGCCTGGTTTTCATTACCGTGACCGATGGGTGACTTTTCACGGTATCGACCGTAAAATGCTTGTTAAAGAACGAGGTCAACGTGGTTGAACTGGGCTAATTAGCATGACCATTATACATTGGCTGACATGAGCTAATTAGCATAAGCGTCACGGATTGGTTGAACTGGGCTAATTATGCATTGGCTGACATGGGCTAATTAGCATAAGCCTTACAGATTGGTTGAACTGGGCTAATTAGCATAAGCATTGTGTATTCGCTGACATGAGCTAATTAGCATAAGCTTCACCGATTGGTTGAACTGGGCTAATTAGCATAAGCATTATGTATTGGCTGACATGAGCTAATTAGCATAAGCTTCACTGGATTGGTTGAACTGGGATAATTAGCATAAGCATTATACATTGGCTGACATGAGCTACTTAGCATAAGTTTGTGCATTGGCTGACCTTTTTCTTTATCTCTGTTCTGAAACCTTTCCTGCAGTTACCTGTTCTTTTTAAATTAATTGTTTCTCTGTCACTTGTCCCGGTTCACGGGGTCAGTGTGATCATTAATGCACATATACAAGGTCCAGCGATCAAACGGGAGCAGCTGCTACGTTCAATCCCTTTCTTTTTAAATTTGTGATTTCAATTTATTTTTAAGAGATAACAAAACCTAAAAAAGATGGACGCGTTCCTGGAGTTCTATGGGATGCTGTGACATACGACTACAGCACACCGATTGTGCAGATTTGGGCAGATACGTCAGACAGCTTCAGGGCAGGGTTTGCTTTGGTTGGCAGGGGACCTCAGGGGAACTGATAGCCGACGCTCACGGTCAGATTCCAGGTAGGCCTCACAGATTTGCACTCCTGCACTGTACTTGGAGCAAGCTCAGGTGCTTTGGGTATCTAGAGCAGCACAATTCACAGTAGCTAGGCTATGGAGCCAAATTTGATGCCCTTCAGCAGATGCATGGATAAAGAAAATGTGGTGCATAGACATGATGGAATATTATGCAGCCATGAAAAAAAGAATGCCTTTGTGACCTTGGCCAGTAAAGAGATGGATCTGGAGACTATCAGGCTAAGTGAAATGAGCCAATGGCAAAGAAGAAGAAGAAAGAAAGAAAGAAATCAGAAGGTCAAATGTTCTCTCTGGTATGTGGAAGGTAGCCCCCAGTAAGTGGAGAAGAGAGGGGGTAGGAAAAGGAAAGACAGTGGAATGAAACTGACCTCATATACCGTCGTTCATATATGAATATTCCACAGTGAATCCCACCGTCTTGTGTATCCACAAGACACTAATTTAAAAAAGAAACTATAATAGCAAAATGGTCAGCAGAGGGAAGGGAGGGGGGAGGGGGAGGGGGGAGAGGGAACAGAAATCCGTGGGGTCTGAATGACAACAAATTATAATGCATGCTTTTATAACGATGTCAAAATGCATCCTATTGTCATGCAAACTAAAAAGAGCCACTACGAATAATTAAATAAATTAAAATGTGCATAAATGGTTTTAAAGAAAAAGTAATGATTTCAGTGCCAGTCTGTCTTTGACCCCAGTGGAGGTCACTTGGGACAAACATTTGGTCCTGTTTTTCATCCTCCTGCCTTAAAAAGTGACCATGCATAGGAATTATGTATGCATGAGTCCCCGCATTTGGTTCGTGCATGTGTTAAAACCTGCGTTTAGGAGTGCAACCTGAGGTTTTGATACCTATTACTTGTGCAATGGCTGAGCAGAGCTAATTAGCATAAGCTTCGTGCATTGGTGGAGCTGAACTAATCAGCATAAGCATAATACATTGGCCGACATGAGCTAATTAGCATAAGCTTTGTGCATTGGCTGACGCATGCTAATTACCATAAGCTTTACAGATTGGTGGAGCTGAGCTAATTAGCATAAGCATTATCCCATTGGCTGACATGAGATAATTAGCATAAATATTGCACATTGGCCGGCCTTAGCTACTTAGCATGAGCATTGTGCGTTGGTGGTCCGAGCTAATTAGCATAAGCATTGTACATTGGCTGACCGGAGCTAATTAGCATAAGCTTCCCAGTCTAGTTTCTCCTTTTTCGCGTGTGGTGAGAATATTGCTACAATTGGCAAATCGGCAGCACATTACTAGCTAGAATCAACGTGTTGGGTAATGAGTCTCTTGCATTTCGTCTTCACGTCTAATTGAAAGCGTGTTGTCCCCACCCACCCCCGTTCCATCTATAATTAATCCATAAACGACTTACAAGGCTCTGAGCCAGGGTATCTTCGCCCACACAGGGAAGGCCCACCCTCCTGCGGGTCCCAGGATCTGCACATTCAAGACGGAGCCATTTCCTCCCCTCCTTCCATGAACCACAGGAGCCTGAAAAACACCAGCGGTGAAGATGTGCAGTGCTTTCTCTCTAGAAAACCAAAGGGGAAGGAAAGGCAGGATCTCAAGAAAACAGAAGAAACATCAGCAGAGCAGAGTTGGAGGCCTAAGAGGCAGGGAGAGGGGAGAGGAAGATCTGGGGAGGGGAGTGGACCAGCAGCTCAGGAGGCTGAGCCAGGAGGATTGCAAGTTGGAGGCCAGCCTCCGCAACTTAACAAGGCCTAAGCAGCTTAGCAAGACCCTGTGTCAAGATTTTAAAAAAGAATACAAGGTCTGGGGACGTGGCTCAGTGGTTGGGCACCTTGGGTTCAAACCCACAGGTGGTGCTTAAAATAAAATTAAAAATTAGTTTGCCTTGCTGGGTGGCACTGTCACAGAGTGGGGACCTTCCAGGAAACCGCGGGAGCAAGAAGATCTCTTTCGAAATCCCAGATTCTTGCCATTAAGTCAGCAAGATGTCGGACCTGTCACTCAGGGTGACAGGCAGGAGCCTGTATTGAAGGGGTGGAGAGGGCAAGGGGACACTCTCAAGGGACAGAAGGTCCTCTCAGAGGGGACAGGGACAGCGTGCCCCTCCTGCCCTCCAGGTTTATGGGGGTCCCAGGGAAGTCCCCAGAGAGCCCCGCCCAGGTCCCCTCCTGACTTTGACGGACAGCAGGGTGACCTCCGACCCTCCAGTCCCCACGGCCATGGCCACTCTGGGTCCCCCTGGCCCCTGCTGCCTGGTGCTCAGTGGAACCTGTTCTTGCAGATTTTAAGGTTGGAGGAAGGAGCCTCGTCCCCCTGGGTCCGGGGACCTGGTCTGCGTCAGGGTCCCAGAAGTCCCCCCTCCAGGGTCCCCTGGCTCCTCTCAGGGACGTGACTTCCCGCCTGCATGTCCCCTGCAGGTCACAGGAGGTGTGTGAGGACGGTGGCGGAGGCTGTGCCCGGAGGCCAGGCAGGGCTGCAGGTCCAGGGCTTCTGGGGAGGAAGCTGTGGGGTCAGCACCGGGGGCCACCAGGTGACCCCCTTGTTCTCTGGAATGTACTCATCTGTAATTGCTACTAAAAAAAAAAAATGGCAGGGGAAGCGATGCCAGATAAAACTTAATTTGCTGCCGCGGGCGTGTGGCTCTGTGCGCAGAGATGATTTGTTTCTGGCCCCGGCGTGTAGCATCTTGGCGCTCTCCTATCGGTGCTTTGGGGCTTATGAGATGGCGCGGGGTTTCAAGTCCTTGGAGAAGCGTTGGTGGGCGCTTTGGGTTGGACTCTTGGTTTGCAAAGCTGGACGGACACCATCGCCAACAGTGACCACCCTCAGAATTTGGGGGGCCTCTGCCAGGTTGGGCTCATGATTGAATGGCAGGTGATGAAAAGCGCGGTACAGGCAGCCTTGTTGGAGGATGTAGGCATGTCCTTGAAGGATCTGTCCGGTCTCAAACCCCTTCCTTCCTGTCTTTCGCTGTGTCCTTCCTTGGGCCCCACCATGACGTGAACAACTCACCCCAGCAGCTGCTTCCCACCCTGAGGGTCTATCTCACCCCACAGAAATACCTTCCCAAATTTCACTTCTCCATTTTCCAGTGAGATCTGAGGAGCTAGAATGGCCGTGATGATGGAGGGGTGCTGGGTCTTGGTCCCTAAGTACCAAGAATTCACCCTGAAATCTTGCAACTTTGTCCCCGTACGTGGTCAAGGTGGCGCCAACCACACTCCCTTTTGGAAAAGCCGTGCTCCTCTGTGAAAAATGAGCTGCCAATGGTCCAAGCTTAAGATTTACCTGGCGATTGACAATGTCCATCCTTTTGCTGGGGACGTGGCTGAGTCACAGAGAGCCGGCCGGCAGGCACGGGGCTCTGGGTTCTGCCCCAGCATTGCAAAAATAAAGTGAAGTCATTAAATTCAATAATAAAGTCAAATATAAATCAAAGATAACATAAAACAATAAATGCACACTATTAATTATTTTAATCAGTAGATGCTGCATCTTTATTTTATTTTTTTTTTGGAGCGACACCCACCAATATTTCCCAAGGGAACATGATCCTACAGAAGCCGTGGGCTACCTATTTTGAAGGACACTGTCCGCCCACGCTAATGCATGCATACCTGTGGCATCCAATGTATGCACGAGCCGGCTCCTTGCTAAAGACGGCGGCCAGTTCCTCTTCAGCCCCGTGTGGCCCCCTCCAAAGTCTCTTGGGTTCGACCTCTGAGCCCCTTTGGATCCCCGGGATCTGGATCTCAAGGAAGGGGCCACAGGGTGCTGGCCAAGGCGTATTTTCAACTCGGCTCCGGTCCCGGATGTCCCCTGGCGAATTTCAAATGCAAAATTGCATCGCGGGAAATGAGTGGCTGGTCTCTTAATTGGGGGAAAAAAAATGAGTGGGTGGGACTGGGTCATGTCGTGGCTTATCTTACTGTTTACCAGGGGGAGGGTGCATTTGGGGCTCATGAAGGATTCATTAGCGGGGAAAAAATGTGCACAGAGAAGTGATCTGGACCCCTGCAGGCGTTTTGGACGGATACGATACCCTGGGTGGCCCCGGGCC
>NC_135494.1:3049492-3121992 GCF_052094955.1 Ictidomys tridecemlineatus | reverse complement strand
ATGGATGGATGGATGGGTTGATGGATGGATGGATGGGTGGATGGGTGGGTGGATAGGTGGATGGCTGGATGGATGGGTGGATGGGTGGAAGGATGGATAGATGGATGGGTGGGTGGGTGGATGGACAGGTAGGTAGATGGACAGGTTGGTACATAGATGATTGACAGGTTATTTGATATATACATACATAGACAGATTCCCTCACAATGACACAGGGTCCTGTCCTCAGGGTGGCTGGGCTGTCATTTCTCTGTGACAAGCACTCTCCTGGACACTATGGTGCCTCCTTTTTCCAGGAGGCCTGAAGGTGGACATGCTGGGGTCCCCAGCAGCAGGTGGGATTCATACATGTTCCTGAAAAAGCTGGTGGCTTTTTCAAAAAAAAAAAAAGAAAAGAAAAAAAAAGACCTAGACTCAGCCCTAGTCACTGCAATCAAACTTGAAATTCCAAAGTTCCAATTTCCTTTGTGGTTCTGAGCAGGTAGGAGACTCCTCATGCACAAGGTAGCACCGACTTCCAATCCCAGACCCCAGAGGTTTTAAATATCCTCACCAAGCAAGACTAACTTAGAAAGAGGGGTGACTAACGTGTTGATTAACTTCCCGGAGGCATTTTACAACATACCTGTATCGAAAAAAGCACATAGTGCATCATAAATGCACACGATTTGTACATATAGATTAGAAAGTTGAAACTTATTAATTATTTTTTCATACAATACCATTCCTTAAAAAAGGAAAAAGTCGACAGAAACACATGGTCTCAGATGAGCACGGTGATTGTCCCTAGGAGTCAATATGTCAGGCAGATGTAGCCCTCACTCCAAAGTTGCTTAGGGCCTCACTAAGTTGCTGAGGCTGGCCTCCAACTTGCCATCCTCCTATCTCAGCCTCCCAATGGCTGAATCCGTGGGATTCAGATTCCCAGCTGGAAAGTCAAACTCTAATGAAAAGGCACCTTGGGAATCTTCCCCTCAGAGTTTGCTGACTTCTCAGCCAGGTCCTTGGAGGTCATTGGGACTTAATGGGGAGACACCCAGCCAACCTCTTCCCCACCCTACTGATCTCCAATTAAATTGAAATCATCTTCTCCTGCATCCCATTTTTTCTCCTGATCCTCAGCCTGGGCAAATATTTTATTTCCATTTCTGTGTTGCCCTCCACCCTCCGGGATGATGATATGAGACATGATTCCATGGAAATTGGTGACTTTCTCTCCTACTCAGTTCATCACACTTGGGAAGAAGTTGACTGTGTGTCTCCCCATTAAACTCTTTCCACCCCTTTTTGAACTCTCCACGTCTGTGGTTTCTCCATTCCGTCCATGTCTCCTTCTTAAACAACAACGGACGCGTGTTGAGCCCGTCCATATGAAACCAAGATGGCCCTGTGGGGCGCCATATGCATTTTTTTTCTACTTGGATAAAATCGATTCTGAGCTCTTGGATGTGGATTCTGAGCTCATCAAGAGAGCTGAGCTTCCACCCTCAGGTCTCAGGGAACTGCCCTTCTGAGGCCGAGGAGCAGGACACATTCCATCGCTAACGAGAAGCATATGCTAGGATTGGATGACATCAGTCTGATGCTTGTGGGATGATGGGACTTTGAGATTTCAGTGATTTTTTTTTTATTTTTAAGAGGCTTGAAGCTTTTAATTTACACCAAAGGGAACAGATAAACGCGGATCTGAGTTTACTAATGAGAGTCTCTTCCTCTGGAGAGGCGATGACTCATAGGGACAGAGGGGGCTGGGGTGGTGCTGTCATGAGGGGACATAACACGGAGCCACGTTCATCTGAGAGAAAAATGCGATTATCACGTCTCCCTGAGGATCTTCATTTCCAGGGTGTGTGTCCGTCCCTCCCTCCGCCAAGCCGGCTCTTTTCACCCCTTACGGCCTCCCTGTTGGCGCCCCCATTAGTCATGTCTGGACCACAAACATTCCTTGTCCCGTCGCACCCTCGTACCCACCCCTCCTTCCTGTGTGAGGTGGCTCAATGGCATTCTCTTAGTCTCCATCTTCTGCTTTCTTCCAAGAACTCTACGTGAGTCCAGGAGCCCAGATGGCGTGGACATTTTTTAAAGACAAATGAAAGACCTTCTCGGACTCTCCCTAAAATGACCAGGCACGTTCTGGTTTCTCTGTCACCAGCGAATGCTTTCGCACAGGGATGACGTTCATTTCCCTCCAATGCCTATCTCCTGTCGACTGTTCCAGAAACCACCACGGGGTGCTCTCCCTAGAAACATGGTCATCGTCTCATTTCCAACCCAAGGACCATTTTCAACAAGGTTTCTTCTTGGAGTTGCTGCTCACCTGTGTCACCTCTCAGAAATCTATGCCACCCTGGTCCCCACGGTGACAACCTCTGCTCTCTTTCTCGCTCACCTGTTGCCCTTTGCGATCATTATTTTGATTATTGACATCCCTTCAGGTGCCTGTCTTGGTAAGAGCCAAGACTTGAGTCTTTCTTTTTCTTTGAGGGACTTGATTGACTTTCAGACATCTTCCACGCACAAAGGATGCCCACACGTCTCTTGCCCTTCTCCAGTGAGACTCAAATGGCCACTGAGGGGATGATTTAAATCTGACTCTGTCTCCTTGGAGACCCACCAACGTCAACCCATACTGACAAAGCCATTGGTATGATCCCGCCATCTTAGTCTGTTCTGTGACACTATAACAAAACATCAGAGGCTGGGCAACTTATAAAGAACAAAGGTCTTGACTTTTCACTATCCAGTCTTCATAAACTGTTTCCAGTTTATTCCTGCCTGTTTGTTGACTCGATGCTCTCTGAGAACAGTGGCAGGGAACACAGGGAACTGCTCTCCAACCCAATCTCCCCTTTAAGCTTTATGTCACAGAGTCCCCCAGATTCTTGTTGGGACTGTGCTACTTGGAGTTTCTTTCCAAGAATTCCTTGCAGGAAATCTCAGGCTATGACTGTTGTAGCAAAAGACCAGGAGAAGAATGGGACGGGCCTCTAATTCTCCCCCTACACACTTTGTTATAGAGTAGTTCTCACAGGTGCTGGGCTCTGAGCCTGGGAACAGAGATGGCATCCTTTGGCATAGCAACAATGACAGCAAAGTGTGACAAAGTCCCTGTGGAGGTCTCATTCCTTCCCCTTAAGAAAACTCTAGACCCAGTCTCACCAAAGATCGTTTGTCTCAGTGGAGACACGATCATCTAACTCCACCTTAATCACCTCCACCACCATCACCATCATCACCATCATCATTATCACCACCATGACCACCCTCATCATCATTATCATTATTACCACCATCACTGTGTCATTAACACCATCACCATTGCCATCATCATCACCATCATCACCATCACCATCACCACCACCATCACCATCATTATCACCACCACCATCATCATCACCATGAACCTGACCATATTTTCACCACCATCACCATCATCCCCACCATCATTACCATCATCATCATCATCACCATCATCACCATCACCATCACCATCATTATCACCACCACCATCATCTTCACCATCATCACCATAATAATTCCATCACCAACACCATCACCTCCATGATTATCGACTCCACCAACATCATCCTGACCACCAACATCACCATGATGTCCTCACAACCATCACCATCATCACCATCACCACCACCATCATCAACACCACCATCATCACCACCACCTTCACCATCATCTCCATGATCATTCCATCTCTGATACCATCACCTCCATCATCATAGACTCCACCAACATCATCCTAACCACCAACATCATCATGATGTCTTCACCACCATCATCATCATCACCACCATCACTGTGATAATTATCACCATTACCATTGTAACCATCACCACCATCATCATCATCATCACCACCACCATCACCACCACCATCATTATCACCACCACCATCATCATCATCATCATCATCATCATCACCATCATCACAACCACCACCACCTTCACCATCATCACCATGATCATTCCATCACCAACACCATCACCTCCATCATCATCCTGACCACCAGCATCACCATGATGTCCTCACCACCATCACCATCATCACCATCACCACCACCATCATTATTATCACCACCATAACCACCATCATCACCATCACCATTATTACCACCACCATCACCATCATTATCATCAGCACCATCACCATCATCACCATCACCATCACCACCACCACCATCATCACCACCACCTTCACCATCATCACCATGATCATTCCATCTCTGATACCATCACCTCCATCATCATAGACTCCACCAACATCATCCTAACCACCAATATCATCATGATGTCTTCACCACCATCATCATCATCACCACCATCACTGTGATAATTATCACCATTACCATTGTAACCATCACCACCATCATCATCATCATCACCACCACCATCACCACCACCATCATCATCACCACCACCTTCACCATCATCACCATGATCATTCCATCTCTGATACCATCACCTCCATCATCATAGACTCCACCAACATCATCCTAACCACCAACATCATCATGATGTCTTCACCACCATCATCATCACCACCACCATCACCATCACCATCATCACCATCACCATCATCATCATCATCATCATCACCATCATCACGACCACCACCACCTTCACCATCATCACCATGATCATTCCATCACCAACACCATCACCTCCATCATCATCCTAACCACCAACATCACCATGACGTCCTCTCCACCACCATCATCATCTGAATCCTGTAGTTAGCCACAATGTCCAGTTTCTCCATGGGGCCGCCCTCACCACCCCAACATGGCCTTCCAGTCTTCCACTTTTCCTGCCCATGTGCGGCTTCCATCCCAGGTAGGCACAGAGCTTCCTTTGTACCCCCCTCACCCTCCTTGGCCAGGGCTGGTTGTGCTCCTAGCCAGTCCCCATCTTGCTGGCCACCTCCTTGGATGACGGTAACCTCAGCCTCTCGGCTCCCCACTGGCTTTTCTGTTTTCTGCCAAGACCCGACCACGTGGCACTGGTGCGTGTTCTCCGGGGAGCGAGCAGGATGGAGTCAAGGCACAGCGGGGACCCTGGGAGCCCGTCCCTCTGCACGCCTCCATGTTCCCACCCCCTGTTATCCCTTCCAGGAGCCACACGCTGCAGTCTCCACATGGTGACGGATCCTCTGCAGGCCACTGAGGCTCCGCAGCTGCAGCTTGTGCAGAAACTGGCCGGGACGTCCCTCAAACTGTCCCAACTTGCTAATGAAGGTCCACAGGAAATGGACGATGATTCCCAAGACGTCTCGTGATCCCAGTCGCATCCTGTTGGGCATGTGAAAGTGGAACACGTCACTTCTTTTGCTCTTTTGTGGCAGGTGGGGATCGACACCCTGGTGTCCCACATTCCAGGCCAGCCGTCCACCACGGAGCCCCCCACCAGGCTGCCCTTCTGTTTAAGGCTCAGCTTTGCCACAGAAGGGTGACTTGCTCACAGTGGACATCCGAAATCTCGCTCTAGGGATTCTTTTGTGAAACAGGTGACAGTTTCTCTCTGCTCTCCAAACAGGCAAAACCAGGACTGCAGAATTCCCTCATTTCTGCAAAGAGACCTGTGGCTGGTAACTCTGGGGGAGTCTTGATGACAGCCTTCTACCTCACCATGGTACACAAGGCTTTGTGGATCCAGACCCCGTGGCCTTGCCATCCCAGCGGCTCAGGAGACTGAGGCAGGAGGATCACAAGTTGGAGGCCAGCCTCAGCCATTTATCGAGGTCCTAAGCAACTCAGTAAGACCCTGTCTGTAAATAAAATACTAAAAAAGGGCTGAGGTTGTGGCTTCCTGGTAAAGCACCCCAGGTTCAATCCCCAGCACCAGAAAAAAATAATAATAAGCAAAATAATAAATGGCAGGAAGAGCAAAATCTGGATGTCACAACACAATACATAACCAAGCTCATGCACCATGATTTTATTTTATTTTATTTTTTTAATTTAATTTAATTTAATTTAATTTTATTTTATTTTATTTATCAGCCCTTTGGGTGGGTAGCCTCTGAGCAAAACTCGCTCACAGGATCATTTCCTTTCTTTAAAAAAAAAAATAAGTGACTTATTTTCTCGGAGCCTATATTAATCATAGAAGGTGATTTTTTTTAAAAAAAAACAAATGTCCGAAAGAGATTTTTTCAGAAAGTCGTTGAAAATAGCAAGATGCATGAAAAATAGAGCTCAAATGTGTTTATTCTAGAAAAATCAGCAATGGGCGGGGTGATTAATAGCACCTGAATTAACAGGGATCCTGTCCGCAGGTGGAGCGGGCACAGCGCCCCCTAGCGAAGGCTCTGGTCATAGCACCGCGGTGACACGGGATCCTCTTTTTGGGATCCAGGCTCCCTCTGCAACAGATGCTCCCCGACGTGTCCCAGCTGCTCCGGGACCTGCAGATACTCCGGGTGCAAGATGGCTGGCAGCTCTGCAGTTTGAACACCCGTGATTTCCCCTCTTTTTCTGAGGATGCAGCCACACTGGAAGCTGTAGACCAGGGGCAGGGTTTCCTTCCTTCCTCCCTTTCTCTTCTTGGGTGCACAAAGAGGCTCTGCAGTTTGGGGGTCTGTGGCCGTAGTTCCCGTACGGAGCCCCGGGAGCCAGGAGAATGGGAGACCCACGTGGAGGGACAGGGACTTCCCGAAGCTCCGGGAGGGGAACGCTGGCCCCAGCCCAGCCTGGGCTCCTGCAGGCTGACCCTGATGGTACCAGGAGGGACAGCGAAGTGTTGTCTCCGTGTGCATTGGGCCCAGTTGTCCCTGAGGTGCGTGACTGTCCCAGGAGACTTTCAGCAATGTCTGGAGATGTTTGGGGGTGCCACACGGAGGCAGAGGGGGGCTACTAGTGGTGAAGCCCAGAGAGGCTGCTCCACACCCTGCAGCACACAGCACAGCCCACCCAGGAGAACCCCCAGCCCCAGAGGCCCACAGTGCAGAGGAGACCTGCAGGACAGAGTGTCTGTCCGTCCTCTGTCCACCCAGCTGTCACCTGTCTACAGTCTATCTATCTGTCATCTACCAATTCTGTCTGTCTGTCTATCTATCTATCTATCTATCTATCTATCTATCTATCTATCTATCATCTACCCATTCTGTCTGTCTCTCTGTCATCTACCCATTCTGTCTATCTATCTATCCATCTGTCCATCTATCTCTCTGTGTCATCTACCCATTCTGTCTATCTACCTGTCAATCATCCATCTGTCATCTATCTATCTTCTATCATCTATCCATTCTGTCCATCTATGTTTCTGCCATCTACCCATTCTGTCTACCCATTCTATCTATCTGTCTGTCATCTATCTATCTTCTATCATCTATCCATCCTGTCTATCTATCTATCTATCATCATCTATCTGTCATCTACCCATTCTGTCTATCTACCTGTCAATCATCTATTTGTCATCTATCATCTATCTGTCCTGTCCATCTATCTCTCTGTCATCGACCCATCCTGTCTGTCCAGGGGGCTCTCACACCCCGGGTGGGGCTGCTCCTGGCTCCTGGTGTGTGGGGCCCAGAGAGGCTGCTGCAGCTCCTGCAGCGCACAGCACGGCCCACCCCAGAGCACTCCAGCCCCAGAGGGCCCCAGAGGAGACTGCAGGACAGAGTCTCTGTCCATCATGCGTCAACCCAGCTGCTATCTGTCTATCAATCATCTGTCATCTCTCTATGCATTGATCTCATGTGTCTGTGTATCTGTTTATGTGTCTCTATGTGTCTGTCCACCCATCCATCCATCCACCCATTGAATCCATCTGTCCACTCATTCAGCTTCTCATTATCCATTGAATCTGTTTATTCATCCATCAGTCTCTTCGTCTATTCATTAATCCACCCATGGACCCCTCCATCGATTTATTCATCATCTACTAAATCTCTCTCTCTCTCCATCCACTCATCCACTGACCCATTCATTTATTCATCATATACTAAGTCTATGTATTGATCTATCATCCATTCAACTACTCATTCACTCATCCATCCATCTATCCATCTCTCCGTCCATCTACTATCCATCCATCCATCCATCACTCCATAAATCCCTGGGTTGAACTTATCCATTTACCTAATTGCTCCCGGGGGGCATTTCTGGAGACAGCCCCGGTCACTCCCTTCTCCTCTGCGTCTCTGCCCGGCTCCCTGGCCATCAGGCTTCCCCCAGCCCATCCCCCTGTCGGTCCAGCGCCCTGGGTGCCCCACACATCCTATCTGCTGGGTGCTGTGTGTCTTCCCAATTCCCCACACCCTCTCTGAGCCCCTGGAGGCTCTGGCTCCACTTTTCCATCTTTCCCCTCAAACTTGGCACGACGCTGGCAGGTGGTGGTACTCACTAAGTGTTTATCTAACCAAGTCACCACTACCCAGTGTCCTCAAGAACCTCTGAAGACAGAGCGACTCATTCAACGTGCAGATTTCGAATGCATAAGATCCCCTGTCCATCTTGGAGGGAGGCGGAATTCTTAATTCCGGCTCCAGAAAATTCTTCAAATTCCCTGAGCATAGCATGCGCAATCGCACGAAGGTCCCTGGGCCACCTTTGATCGGCCGCCGTCGCAAAGCATGTGGATCTGTTTTGGGGGCCAAAGAAGTCAAGGGTCTGATTATCATGCTTCCTGTGTACATATGTTTCTACGGGGGTCTGTGGTGCTTCGAGGTAAATTTTACTGATTTTTTTCTGGGGTGGTTGGAGCAATTTGTGTGTCTGATCCAATGACTTTTTTCCGATGGCTGCTTAGAAAAATCAAAATAACGTGACTTTCACTGTCTCTGCCAATGCTCCTGGTGATGGGAAGCAACCTACGATTTCCTAAAAAAAAATCATCAATTGAAATAAATCATATTTTTTAAGCATCTCGCATTGGGATAAGGGAGAGTCAAATACTCATATCATAATTTGCCTATTTTTAAAATGTTTGAATATGATTATTCAAACATTTTAAGAAAAAATTATAACATTGAATCTTAAGTGAATTTTTTAAGAAAAAAAAATTAAGAAAATAAAAATAATAAGGACATTTTGTGCAATGCCGGGAAGTCCAAATCTGATTTTTCTCTTAAAAGAAACAAGTCTTGACGACTTTTTTTTTTTTCCTAAGTTTAGAAACCATTCAGAATTCATGAGTTTGCTGTTTTGATCATGATTTTAAATCTCTTCCAGATTTCTATTCTTAGGCAAAAGAAAAAAAAAAAGTACGGCTTTATGCTTTTAGGGAGGAAAGATCAAAATAGTATATTAAATGGTCTCAGAAGAGTTCTCGTACATGTGAAAAAAAAAAGAATATTTTTTTCGAGTGAGTTAATAGAAAATAAATCAGAAACAGACGGCATCTCCCCGAGCTTATGTAAAGCTTCTGGGCTGGAGGAAATACAGGAGATAAACGATGAATGATCAAGGGGAAAAAATAACCATCCACCAGAGGGAAATGTTTCAAAGACCTCGACGTCGAGATCCGCTCGTCCGGACGAAAGTCACAACGTGGTGTTCGGAGAAATGATGCAATTATTATTAATTTTTTTTGCACAGGACTCAATGTGGATTGTGTCAATTTTGGGTGCTTGGTTGGAGAATCCAATGAGGGAGACGGCGACGGTGCAGCCACCATCGTGAACTAGTGAGAAAAACACCATTCAGTGACTCAAAACTCCAGGAATCCAGAGAGGAAGCCGTGTCTGAAACAGACAAATCCCCTTCACAGGGCAGGATCTCCCTTTATTTCATGGGAAATCCCAACGCGTGCTCAAGGTGACCGCTGCCCGGTCCCTCGCGAGGTACCACATAGAAGGAGGACGTCATCGGATTTGAGGTCACCTTGGCGTTACCCTTGGTACCTCAGAGGGGATGCTTTTGGTGCTCTTCGATGTCGGGATCGATGATAAAAAGGAGGACTGAGGGTTTACAGCATTTCACGGCGATCACCTGTCAGCGAAGGGCCGTTTTCTGTTATTGACAGCTGCGTAACAAACATCCCCAAAATATGAACAAGTGTCGGGAGCTCAATCTGATTGAAAGGAATCTGAGAGGTCTGAAAAGCAGATTTGAAATCAAGTCCCTTCCAACGGTGTCTTGCTCCAGTTCCCTGATCTCTCTCCAGAAATTGGTTCCCCTGATGATCAAATGTGGCTGCTCAAAAAAAAATGTCCACGTTTCCCACTGTCCCCGTCACCTACAGGAAAGCGGTCAATGAGCTCAGGCATCCCGTGGTGACAATGAGTGATGGCATTAGGCAGTGGCCTCTGTGCGCGTCATAAATGTGCATGTGTTTCCTGCAATTAAATTAGATTATTTTAATTAATATTGACAGAATGAAAAGACAACCACTTTGCTCAGCTTGCTCCCCAACATGCGGTAGTTTGGGGGGTTTCCTTGTCTGAGATCCTAAAAAAAGGAAGTTTCCCTCGTGATTGTGGGGAACTGGCCATTCAGGCTGGGCTCAGCAAGGTGGTTCTTCCGTAGGCCGGGTCTAGGATTTCTCCTATGCCGTGATGGCTTGCATGGGGAAGGGGGAGTCCAAGCTGGTCTCTCCACCCCTTGTGCCTTCCCATCAGGAATAATTGTCACCTGGGCTTCTCCTTGGTGGCTGGGCATCTCAGGGAAGCTACCTTGGCTTGTGCATGTGGCGATCTCAGGACTCTGAGCTGACGTGTCCGTGAATACACACTAGACCCTCGAATCTCACAGATTAGAAAAAGCTATAGGACCATGAGAGTATCACAAAAGGCATCACCTTGGAGGGGAGAAGCAGCCCTTGCAAGAAAGCAAATCTGCGACACCATTATCTTTGGATAAAACGAGCCACAGGGCAAAAAGACTTGAAAAACAATTGTGTCGACGATATATACATTTATTTAATCCTATATTTTTGCCACATGACAATTTTTACGTTACTTGGGTATTACAAAGGGTCTAGGGAAAATTGGGAGGACACAGGTGGATGTGCATAGATTACGGTTCAGCCACCATTTTCATCTCTGGGACCGAAGGACCTGAAAAGAACAAATTTAGGGGACAAAAAGTTTATTTGGGGCTCATGGTGTCCAAGGTCCAGTCTATGGTGGGCCGACTCCATGGCTCTGGCCCAAGGGGAGCAGAACAAGATGGCGGCAGGGCCTGGAGGAGGAGAGCACCTCAGGACAGGGCACCAGGGAGCAGAGAGAGCTCTGCCCACCAGGGACAGGACAGAGACCCCAAAGGCACAGCCCAGGGACCCCTCCTCCAGCCACACCCCACCTGCTGCAGTCACTACCCAGTGAGTCCATCCAAGTGGATTAATCCACTATTAGTCTACACCCAGTGAGTCCATCCAAGTGGATTAATCCACTATTAGTCTACACCTCTTACAACCCAATCATTTCACAATATGGCGGCAGGGCCTGGAGGAGGAGAGCAGCTCAGGACAGGGCACCAGGGAGCAGAGAGAGCTCTGCTCACCAGGGACAGGACAGAGACCCCAAGGCACAGCCCAGGGACCCCCTCCTCCAGCCACACCCCTACCTGCTGCAGTCACCCCCCAGTGAGCCCATCCAAGTGGATTAATCCACTATGAGTCTACACCCAGTGAGTCCATCCAAGTGGATTAATCCACTATTAGTCTACACCCAGTGAGTCCATCCAAGTGGATTAATCCACTATGAGTCTACACCAGGGAGCAGAGAGAGCTCTGCTCACCAGGAACAGGACAGAGACCCCAAAGGCACAGCCCAGGGACCCTCTCCTCCAGCCACACCCCACCTGCTGTAGTCTCCACCCAGTGAGTCCATCCAAGTGGATTAATCCACTATTAGTCTACACCAGGGAGCAGAGAGAGCTCTGCTCACCAGGGACAGGACAGAGACCCCAAGGCACAGCCCAGGGACCCCTCCTCCAGCCACACCCCACCTGCTGCAGTCACCACCCAAGTGGATTAATCCACCTATCTGGTTACACCTCTGATAATCTAATCCTTTCACATCCTTGCGTTGTCTCACACGTGAGCTTTTGGGGGACACCTTATATCCAAACCTTTACAGAATATAGCAAACACTACCCTATTCTGGATTTTGGAATTATGCCATGCTCTTGAAACCAGCCTCCTCATCTGGGAAAGGCTGACCACCTACGACCGTCTCCCTTTAAATCTATGTTTTCGTCAATTTGCAAAAACAGAGAAAAAAAATCCACAAGACAGAGAAAAGTCCCCAGAATAAACCCAACACAAGATCCAGAGGGCTCTTGATGGAGAAAAAAAAAATGGAATATTTTTCATTTTGCTTAGATCATCCTACATTTTTAGAAACACATCAGTCAGAGGAGGTCAAAGAGGCTCTGTGTGGCCGAGGGAGGTTGGTCTGGGTGCATTCAGAAGAGAATCTCCTCTGTGCACCGCGGAGTCTGCAGATTGGGGCCTGGTGACGAGTGAGCTCATCCCTCCTCGCATCTGAACCCACATTGCTGGCTCCAAGCTGGCTCCCCCCTCCACCGCGGGCTGCAGATGTTGGAAGGCTGATTTCCGCCGTGGTAGCAGATTTTAAAAATGGAAGCTCCGCTGCACATCTGGGCACCGGGTGTGCAGCCTGACCCTTCTTAAAGACGGGGTGCGTCAGCAATGGCTGCTGCTGATTTTTTGCAAAGACTTTCCTGGTTGCCTCAAGTGGAGTTCGGGGTGTCTCGGGGGTTAAGGCAGAGTCGAGTCCTTGATGGTTTTGTTTTTTTTAATTTCATGATGGTGCAAAATGGTACCCGGACTCTTGACTCTGTCTTCCCTTCCAGGAGAGGATCCAGTCGATTTCAGTCCTAGTGGACACTTTGGGACAAAGGAGACTTCTTATCCAGCTCCTGGGTTAATGCGGGAAAGTCCAGAGGTGAAATGATGGGGTTAGGAGAGGTGTAGACTCATAGTGGATTAATCCACTTGGATGGACTCACTGGGTGGTGGCTGCAGCAGGTGGGGTGTGGCTGGAGGAGGGGGTCCCTGGGCTGTGCCTTTGGGGTCTCTGTCCTGTTCCTGGTGAGCAGAGCTCTCTCTGCTCCCTGGTGCCCTGTCCTGAGCTGCTCTCCTCCTCCAGGCCCTGCCGCCATCTTGTTCTGCTCCCCTTGGGCCAGAGCCATGGAGTCGGCCACCAGGGACTGGACCTCGGACACCAGGAGCCCCAGAGAGACTCTTCCTCCTCTAAATGCTCATGTGTGAGATGGTGCAGGAACATTCAGAGGACTGAGTTGTGAGAGGTGTAGACTAATAGTGGATCAATCCACTTGGATGGACTCACTGGGTGGTGACTGCAGCAGGTGGGTGTGGCTGGAGGACGGGGTCCCTGGGCTGTGCCTTTGGGGTCTCTGTCCTGTCCCTGGTGGGCAGAGCTCTCTCTGCTTCCTGGTGCCCTGTCCTGAGCTGCTCTCCTCCTCCAGGCCCTGCCGCCATCTTGTTCTGCTCCCCTTGGGCCAGAGCCATGGGGTCGGCCACCAGGGACTGGACCTGGGACACTGTGAGCCCCAGATCAACTTCTCCTCCTCTAATTGTTCTTGTCAGGTCAATGGAGACCCTTTCTGCAAAGCTGTGCACATAGAGTCCGTGGTGTCATTGGAGAGCAAGGGACATTTCCACTGAGCCGTGCTGGGCTCGGGGACACTTCTAACAGAACTGGGAGGAGGGTTGGGGATGTGGGTGGTGGGAGCTGGTTCCATTCCTCGGGTCTACGAGTCCGTGGGACAGAAAACGGGTCGGGAAACTCACGAGGGTCCACACCACCGTGTGTCCTCCTTCCGCCTAGGAGTCTTGCTCTAGTTAGCTGACCCCTTGGAAGGCGTATCCCAATTTTCTTTTTTTTTTTTTTTTTTTTTTTTTTTTTTTTTTAAATATTTATTTATTTATTTATTTATTTTTTTTTTTTTTTTAAAGAGAGAGTGAGAGAGAGAGGGGGACAGAGAGAGAGAGAGAGAGAGAGAGAATTTTAACATTTATTTATTTTTTCTTAGTTCTTGGCGGACACAACATCTTTGTTGGTATGTGGTGCTGCTGAGGATCGAACCCGGGCCGCACGCATGCTAGGCGAGCGCGCTACCGCTTGAGCCACATCCCCAGCCCCTCCCAATTTTCTTATGTCAGTTCCACCAGTTGGTCATTCCAACTTCCCAAAGTTGGGCTTTTAGGTGGGACGGGGCTGATTGACACGGGCATGGAGAAGGGGCTCCCTGCTCTACCCTGGATCTGGAGCATCCTCCAAAGAGCATTGTGTTCACAGGTCCGTTCCCACCGTGGCCCTACTGGTAGGTGGTGAGACCTTTAAAAAGAGGAGCCTAGTGAGGGAGGAAGTGAGGTCACTGGGGGTGTGGCTGGGATGGGAACATTATGACCTCTGTCTCTTCTTCTTCCTCTCTTTCACCTCCCAGTCATTAGATGAGTGTTTTACCCCACCACCCACCATGATATGTCATCACGAGTCCAATCCAAGGGGACGCACCAGTCATAGGTCACTAGCTCTACAACCGAGAGCCCAAACCAACCTGTGGTATATATACACAATGGAATATTACTCAGCCATGAAGAAGGATGGCATTATGGCATCGGCACGTAAATGGATGCAGGGTGGAGACTGGAGACTACCGTGCTAAGGGTGATGAGCCAATCCCCCCAAAACCTGACACAGTCACCGTGGTTTGCAGGGACAGCTGCTGGAACCAGGTGCCTGTGGTGAAGGGCACGAACACATTTGCACGGGGGCTTCGACTTTTTCTGAGGGCACCTGTCCTCGGGGCTGCGTCCTCCCGTTGGACGGACCACGCTGCTCACGTTCTCCGGCTCCCTGGGGAGACAGAAGGGTGACAGGGTGTCCATCCAAAGACGATTTCTGTCTCCTTCTTTCTTTACAGACGGCATTAGCTGGAGTCATCTCTGTCCGGGATTCTCAGGAGGATCAGCCACTTATGTCCCAGACGGGGCTGGTCACAAACAGGTGGCACTTTCTCCTCAGCTCAAGGGACAAATGAGAGATCTCGAGGGAGCTGGTGGCTGGCCACCGTGGGGTGCTGCTGTAACCCCTGGTGATATGGGAGGCTGAGGCAGGAGGCTTGCAAGTTGGAGGCCAGCCTCAGCAACTTAGTCAGACCTGAGGCAACTTCAGGAGACCCTGTCTCTAGATAAAAAATAATTTTTAAAGGGGGGGATTTAGGGATGTGGCCCATGACCTGGGAAGGATTCAGACACGCAGGGCCCCGAGACGTCCACTAAAGAAACAGAGGATGGCATTCTCAGCTTTCCCAGGAAATACTGGGAACTGCCAAAGCCCAAGACTCACTATGTATTTTTTTTTGGTAACAGGGACCCTCGACCCCTGAGCCCCGTCCCCAGCCCTATTTTGCATTTTATTTAGAGACAGGGTCTTCCTGAGTTGCTCAGAGCCTCCCTTTGGCGGAGGCTGGCTTTGACCTCGCCATCCTCCTGCCTCAGCCTCCCCAGCCCCTGGGAGGACGGGGCACCTGTCACCAAACTGAAAGCCCCGGACATCTGGCTTCCCGCCTGCGGCCAATTTAGGTTTCACTGTCCCCCAGGGAGGGGGGGGGACCTTGTCTGGGGAAACCGCTGGCCCAGAGCCGGTTCCTCATCAGGAGTCGGGATGTGCCCAGAGGAGGCTGCTTCAAATCCACAGGAAAAAAAAAATAAAAAGAAGAAGAAAATCCACTAAAGGCTCAGTTTGGAAAGTGATGTCACTGCACTGAGCGGCCAAAGCTTGACGGAGGAAGTCTGGGTTTTTTTTTGCGATTATCGGATGCTGGGCTGATTTTCTCTGTCCAAGGGCAGGGGAACAAGACAGGCCCCCGCCATATATAAAAAAGCGAAGCCAATGTCCTGGGGCTCTGCATTTGTGTCTGCATTCACGAGCTCATTTTTTTTTATGCAGATCTTTAGTGGGGGGCGGGGATACTGAGAAATGCACGTGGCCTATTTTGCAAAAAGACCCTGAAACACACACATGCACACACACCCCCACCCCTACAGCTAAAGTTGAGCACGCACAGGATGAATCCTTGCAGATCGGCAGGAGCCATCATCCGGGTGCAAATAGTGATGTGGCGTGTAAATTCAGGATTCAGCAAGACACATTCACGTCGGCAAAGGTAGACACACGGTTGCTTGTCTTCCTTGCAACCCCGTTTCCGAGTCTCAATGTCTGTGGCTGGAGAATTCAGGATCTCAGCCGGGCTCCGCGGTGCAGGCCTGCGAGCCCAGTGGCTCGGGAGGCTGAGGCAGGAGGATCGCACGTTGGAGGCCAGCCTCAGCAACTCGGTGGAAACCCTGAATAAATGTCGTAGGGCACTGACTGCTCTTACCCAGGTAAACTGAATCTCAAAGGTCCTTTGTAAAGGGGTGTGGTTCACCCCCTCAAATTTATCATAGCCAACATAGAAACGATGGAGTTTTCTAATTGTTCAATTAATGTGCAGTTTGATTTTAGCCTTGCAGCTTTGACCTCCTTAGATACGATGGCACATTTACTTGCAATGAAAAGAAGAAAAATTCAAGTAGAGCTTGCAAACAAAACCTCCTTTGTGTGCAGGTAGAGACCGGGAGATGGGGACAGGGAGGAAGAGAAGAGAACCGTCCACCCCCAAGACCCCTTGATGGTTTCCGGGACCGTCGCGGTCCTGAGAGGCTGCGGCTGGGGTCAGCTGTCGCCTGCAGGTTTGCAGAGGATCCTGCCCAAGCCCAGGCTCTGGCCACCCCAGGAGCTGGCCCCTCCCGGGGTCAGCCCTGGCTGCTCCTGGGAGGATCTTCTTGCCACCAGGACACCCACTCTGCGGTCCCCTGGGTCCCCTTCAACACAGGAAAGTGGGCCCAGGACACAGCAAGGTCCACCCGCAGGAGGACAGAGCTCAGGTGAGCCGTGGCGTGTCCAGAGGGGCACAGCGGGGACAGCAGGGTCCAGTTCTTCCTGGAAAGCAGGCGCTCAGTCCTCATCCGTGTGGACGCAGAGGGCTGCGGGTGCTCTGGGGTGGGCCGTGCTGTGCGCTGCAGGAGCTGGAGCAGCCTCTCTGGGCCCCAGACACCAGGAGCCAGGAGCAGCCCCACCCGGGGTGGGAGAGGCACCTGGACAGACAGGATGGGTAGATGACAGAGAGATAGATGGACAGGTTGGATAGATGATAAAAGATAGATAGATGACTGACAGGTAGATAGACAGAATGGGTAGATGGCAGAGAGATGGATAGACAAGATGGATAGATGATAGATGATCGATAGATAGACAGGATAGGTAGATGATAGACAGATAGACAGATGGAGACAGATAAGGCAGAATTGGTAGATAACAGAGAGATCGATAGATGATTGATAGATGGCTGCTGGATGCTCACTGGGTAGGTGGATCTAAAGAGATGATAGATGAATGAATAAGTCACAGGTAGGTGATGGACGGGTAGCAGGCGGAGGTGGGTGACAGATGGGTGGGTGACAGATGGGTGGACACACCATGGAGATACACAGAAAGGTAGATATCTAGGTATGACATGAATGACCATATAAATGGGTGACAGATGGAGAGGTGGCTGATATAGATGAATGATGGCGAATGGAGAGATCAGCTACCCCCTCCAGCCACACCCACCTGCCTGCAGTTAATCCACTCAAGTGGATTAATCCACCCAAGTGGATTAATCCACTTGCTTGGCCACACCCCTCGCCATCTCATGATTCCACCTCCGAACCCTCTCCCAGGGTCCCATGCACGAGCTTTGGGGGTCCCCTGCCTTAGGTTAGGCTGGGGACGGAGTGGTCGGCCGTGTGCTGAGAAGGAGTAGATGCTGCACGCGCACGCACATGCACATGCACATGCACACACGCACAGGCACACGCACGCACATGCCGTCATAAAACCAGTGTCATGTGAAGAATCGGGTCCAGATGATTACGCAATGCAAACAAGAGCTCAAGATGGGTAACAGCAGGAGACTAAAAACGGATGGGCCTCCACTCTTGGCTCACAAAAGGCTGAATGGTTATTTTTTTTTTTTCCCCTGTGGTTTCGTGATGTCTTTCCTTAAATAGCGCCCGGCAGATGCGAGGTCTGTTTATCATTTCACCGAGGATCCGGGGCATCCTTTCACAATCCATTTCAGGTCCTGCGGAGGTGTTTCTGACCTGCCCGAAGCGGGAGGGCTTACGTGCTCTCGGCTGGGCACTGTGGTGCGCACCTGACATCCCAGCCACTCCGGGGAGGCTGAGGCAGGAGGATCGGGAGATGGAGGCCAACCTGGGCAACTTGGGAAGACCCTGCCTTCAAATAAAAATAAAATAGTCTGGGGATGTAGCTCAGGGGTGGAGGGCTGGCCAGGCATGCAGGGGTCGGTCCCCAGCCCTGGAGAAAGAAGAAAGAAGAAATTGTTGCAGGAAAACACAGAAAATCCCTCATTAGACATAATGTCTGACTTCCAAAATTGTCCTGTGGAGGCCGATGGTTATTTTCCAGGGCTGTGCGAGCGCAGCACACTATTGTGCTTTCCAGGAAGTGAAACGACCGTAGTTTGAGCTCGTAAAGACAGGGTCCATGGATGAAACGCAGGGAGCCCAGCTGGACCCGAGCTGGGGCTAAATAATAATTTTTTTTAAGTGTTAAGTGTCCCAGGCGGCCTTCGGGTTATCCCTAAATGCCTCACAGCCTGTGTTTGTACCTGTCCAACCGACCCCCATCTACACAGGGCTCTGCTGTCCCTTGTTTGTGGCCGGAGAATAATGTCCTCCTTGTCCTGGGAATGAAAGAGAGGCTGAGGCTGGGCGCGGTGGCCCTCAGCGGCCATTGCAGCCACTCGGGAGGCTAAGGCAGGAGGATGGCAAGGTCAAGGCCAGCCTCAGCCACTGAGTGAGGTCCTGTCTCAGAATGAAAAATGAAATAGAAATGAGTGCAGATGGGGCTCAGGTAAAGTGCCCCTGGGTTCAATCCCTGGTACCAAGAACTGAGTAAGTCAATAAATAAGAATCCTAAATAATGACAGAGGACAGACAGACCTGAGGGGTGGGACACGAGGTCCAGGGGACAGTTCTATCAACAGCCCCCGGTGCTGACCCCACAGCTTCCTTCCCCGAAGCCCTGGACCTGCAGCCCTGCCTGGCCTCCGGGCACAGCCTCCGCCACCGTCCTCACACACCACCTGTGACCTGCAGGGGACATGCAGGCGGGATACCATGTCCCTGAGAGGAGCCAGGGGACCCTGAAGGGGGGACTTGTGGGACCCTGACGCAGACCAGGTCCCGGGACCCAGGGGGTCGAGGCTCCTTCCTCCAACCCTAAAATCTGCAAGAACAGGTTCCACCGAGCACCAGGCAGCAGGGGCCAGGGGGACCCAGAGTGGCCATGGCCGTGGGGACTGGAGGGTCGGAGGTCACCCTGCTGTCGGTCAAAGTCGGGAGGGGACCTGGGCGGGGCTCTCTGGGGACTTCCCTGGGACCCCCATAAAACTGGAGGCCAGGAGGGGCACGCTGTCCCTGTCCTCTCTGAGAGGACCCCTCTGTCCCTCTCCACCCCTTCCATACGCTCCTGCCTGTCACTGTGATTGACAGGTGTGACATTTTTCTGCAGTGACTGCAAATGGCGAGGCTCAGGGTTTGCAGAGGGGCCTTGAAGGGGGGGGGAGTTGGGGGGCAGGGGGTGTTGAGGGGCAGGGCTGTGCTGTGTCGGGAGGCCGCGGAGTTAAGAAGGTAAATCTTGAAAGTTGGAAAACAAAGGTCTCATTCATCGCCGGCAGGAGGCTGCTGTACCGTGACAATGGCTGCTTTGTCCACCTGCCTGGGGGCCTGGGGGTGCTCTGCTCACAAAGGAATATTCTTCTCTGAACGCAGTTTGAGCCTGGAGTTGGGAAACTGCCTCACGTTGGAGAGAGAGAGAGAGAGAGAGAGAGAGAGAGAGAGAGAGAGAGAGAGAGAGAGAGAGAGAGAGAGAGAAAACACACATTAAACTTGTATTTTTCCAGACGTTCTCTGAGCTCATCCTTTGCAGGTTAACAATGCACCACACACACACACCACGGATTAAAAACCGGTGGTGTTTTCCCCCAATGCTGGAGGCCTTGAACACACTGGGAAAGTTCTACCTCTGAGCTACACCGCAGCCCTAAGCCTTACCCTAGTTGTGTTCATTGGGATTCTTACATCCTGAAGTTTCAGAGAAGTGAACTACTGTTTGTTTGTTTGGGGAAACACACACTCGCGCACACACACACACACACACACACACACACACACACACACAAAGCTTCCCCTAATTCTTCACCTTAAGGTCGTATCATAAGAGGTCAGCCACTCGGGACGGCAGATGGAGGATTTGTCCAGGTGGAGCTCACTTCTGTGAGGGAAGGGGAGGCGTCTGAATGAATACGCTCAGTGGTTTTGCGATTTTCTGGGACATTTCCTTTCATTCAACAGTGGCCTCGAGGTCCAGTGTGGCTTGAGTGTGCATCTGGCCAATGGGAGAAAGGCAAATCCACTTTCAATAAAATATCCCTCCCCTGATATGGGCTCGGGAATGGCCAACGGGAGGTACGTGCTGTGACAGAGAGAATGTGGGCGATTCTTGCTTTAGAGACGTCCTGGTTGCAGCAAAAAAAAAAAAAAAAAAAAAGAAAAGAAAAAAAAATGTGTGAATTTACAAGAATTTGGAAAACTCAGTTTTTATTGAGATCTGTTTAAAAAAAAAAAGGAAAGAAAGAGATGGTATGTCTGTGTTGATTGGCATGTGTCTGTCGCTATGATTTTGATCTCAAAAATCCCCCCCGCAGGGCTCGTGTTGAAGGCTTGGTCCCCAAGTTGGAAGGTGGTGGAGCCTTTAAGAGGTGGAGCCTAGTGGGAGTAAGTTAGGTCATTGGGGGCGTGGCCTGCAAGGGGCTATTGGAGACGTGGTGGTGGAAGGTGGTGGAGCCTTTAAGAGGTGGAGCCTGGTGGGAGTAAGTTAGGTCATTGGGGGCGTGGCCTGCAAGGGGCTATTGGAGACGTGGTGGTGGAAGGTGGTGGAGCCTTTAAGAGGTGGAGCCTGGTGGGAGTAAGTTAGGTCCTTGGGGGCGTGGCCTGGAAGGGGCTATGGGGGCGTGGCCTGGAAGGGGCTCCTGGGACCTCTGTCTCTTCTTCTTTCTATCTTTCCATTCCTAGACATTACTTGGACAGGTTTGCTTGAGCACATGTTGTCACCATGATGTGACCCCAAGGTATCGTCTCCATGAAAATGGAACAAAGCCACAGCTAATTCCTGTTCTGATGCTGGTCACAAATGCCCCCTGAATCACCAAACACCAGATTCTGTTGAAGTAGAGAGAAAAGAGAGAGAGAGAGAGAGAGAGAGAGAGAGAGAGAGAGAGAGAGAGAGAGAAACCACAGGCGTCCCTAGCGACCGACACATGTTCCACAGATGTCCCTGGGGATGTGACAACGGCAGGGTGCCAGGAGTGGGGATCCGGGTGCAGGGGGAGAAATAAGTTCATGAGGGGCGAGGCACCCTGTCCAAGCACAGGACTGGGAAGTTACACCCCATGGATGTGGGACATGTCCAAAGGCACTCGACTGTCACGCACAACCGAAGAGAAGAAATTAACAGACTAGAATGGACCAGGTCATTCTATGACAGGGGTGGAGAACACAGGAGGCAGAGACTGGAGTTTAATGTCCTTGAGGTTTCGTCCACCTGCATCGTCCTCTTTGGGGCCAGCGGATTGGCCTGGAGGACCATTTTGGTGGCCCCCCCATCAGGAGGGACCCCACTGCGACACCCGCTCTCTGCTGGGGAGGCTGAGGGAGGAGGTTCAGCCTCAGCAACGTGCTGAGCAACTCAGGGAGACCCTGTCTCTGAATAAAATCCAAAATAGGGCTGGGGATGGGGGGGGGGGGGTCAGTGGCCCTGAGTTCAATCCCTGGTACCAAAAAAGGAAAAAAAAAATTAAAAAAAAGAAAGAAATCATGATTTCTGGTTGTGTTGGGAATGGCTCCACACAGAATGAATAATAAGCAAAAACAAAGCAAAACAAGACTTCTAAAACACGTGTTCGTATTTCCACAAGATTTAAGTCGCTGAAGGTCACTTTCCCAGTAAGAACGCCACACGTGTCTTGATCCATGATGGTGCGGACATTCACCCTGCAATATGGTTACCCCGGCACCGATGAGCTGGGCACGGTGGTGCACCCCAAGAATCCCAGCCACCTGGGAGGCTGAGGTAGGAGGATCGGGAGATCGAGGCCAACCTGGGCAACTTGGGAAGAGCCTGCCTTGAAATAATAAATAGTCTGGGGATGTAGCTCAGGGGTGCAGGGCTGGCCTGGCATCAGGGGTCGATCCCCCAGCCCTGGAGAAAGAATTAAAAAAGAAATCATTGCAGAAGGGGTCACCATGGGTGTGACTCAGGTGGGGGCGTGGCCACAGTGGGGCGTGGCTAAGGCGGGGGTGTGGTTACAGTGGGCATGATTACGATGGGCTGGTTATAAACAAGGCGTGGCCTCTAGGGGTGTGGCCATGGTGGGGGCGTGGGTATGGTTAAGGCGTAGTTACAGTGAGACCTGATTAGGATGGGGCTGTTTATAGCAGGGCGTGGCCATGGTGGGTGTGGCCATGGTGGGGGCGTGGCCTCATTGGGGCGTGGTTATGGTTAAGGTATGGTTACAGTGAGACATGATTAGGATGGGGCTGTTTATAGGAGGGCGTGGCCACTGTGGGGGCGTGGTTTATAGTTAAGGCGTGGTTACAGTGAGACATGATTAGGATGGGGCTGTTTATAGCAGGGCGTGGCCATGGTGGGTGTGGCCATGGTGGGGGCGTGGCCTCATTGGGGGCGTGATTATAGTTAAGGCATGGATACAGTGAGACCTGATTAGGATGGGGCTGTTTATAGCAGGGCGTGGCCATGGTGGGTGTGGCCATGGTGGGGCGTGGCCTCATTGGGGCGTGGTTATGGTTAAGGCATGGTTACAGTGAGACTTGATTAGGACGGGGCTGTTTATAGGAGGGCGTGGCCACTGTGGGGGCGTGGCCTCATTGGGGGCGTGGTTACAGTGAGACATGATTAGGATGGGGCTGTTTATAGCAGGGCGTGGCCATGGTGGGGGCGTGGCTTAATTGGGGCGTGGTTATAGTTAAGGCATGGATACAGTGAGACCTGATTAGGATGGGGCTGTTTATAGCAGGGCGTGGCCATGGTGGGTGTGGCCATGGTGGGGGCGTGGCCTCGTTGGGGCGTGGTTATGGTTAAGGCATGGTTACAGTGAGACATGATTAGGATGGGGCTGTTTATAGGAGGGCGTGGCCACTGTGGGGGCGTGGTTACAGTGAGACATGATTAGGATGGGGCTGTTTATAGGAAGGCGTGGCCACTGTGGGTGTGGCCGTGGTGGGGCGTGGCCTCAGTGGACGTGGTTATGGTTAAGGCGTGGTTACAGTGGAATATGATTAAGATGTGTCTAATTATGCTGGGGCGTGGCCACAGTGGGCGTGGTTACGGGACTGATCACAAAGGTCTCAGTTAAGGGGCGTGGTTATGGGGTCCCTGCTGAGACTGGGGACTTCCCATGTGTCCCCACGATTTGGTTCACGTTGACTTTTTCTGTTGCCTGACTGTTTAAAAAGACTTGGTCATAGAGATAAAGGTGAAGATGGGCACATTCTTTAAATTACAAAGTTTCATTGTCATCAAGAATAGCATCTTTAAACATTTTTCCTGTTCTTTTTTATTTCTCTATTTTTTGAGGGGGTGGGGGGTGGTTGGACCCAGGGGTGCTTAACCACTGAGCCCCATCCCCAGCCCTTTTCATTTTTGAGACAGGGTCTCACCAACTTGCTTAGGGCCTCGCTAAGTTGCTGAGGCTGGCCTCCAACTTGTCATCCTCCTGCCTCAGCCTCCTGAGCCGCTGGGATTATAGTGGTGCACCACTGTTCCCACCCATCTTCATCACTTTTAAGTGCTTAGGCCACTGTGCTTAAGAATATTGTTAACTGTCGTGGGACCGTCCCTACCAGAGATTTATAACTTGTAAAACTGGAACTCCTAATTCTGTATTTTCCCTCTGCCAGCCCCTGTAACTACCCAATTCTAGTTTCTGTGTCTGAGCTGGATGACTCTGCAGACCCCCTATGAGTGGACTCACGCAGGGCTTGTCCTTTTGTGTGAGGCTGGTTTCACTGATCATGAGGTCCTTGGGCTTACCCATCCTGAACCCAGTTTCCAAATTATCTTCCTTTTGAAGGCTGCATAATATTCCATTGCATGGATACACCGCCCTGTATTTATCTGTTCAGTCAGACACAAATGGGTTGCTGTGTCCTTTGGGCTTTTTTTGAACTGCAGCTGTCAATAAAACTTAGCTGGGACCATCCTTTACAAACCACCTACGGTTCCTTTGTGCATCCTACGCAAAAGAGCCACTGTGTCTTGCCAAGATGAAAACAGTTACCAGCTTCTGACCCCTCATTCGACCCCAGCACCGACAGAACATGGTTTCTCAGACAGAAGCAGAGGAGCCGATTCAGATTTCTTAAAAGATACAAAGTTTTTTTATTATTATTATCAAACAAAACCTGGAATCCATAGTATTATTCCATAAATTAGCGGTAAAATTTTCCTAGGGCCTATATATATATATATATATTTACACACACACAAATCACAGTGATTTCCTTTGTGCAATGCATCGGTGGGATGAGAAACAGGCTTTTGGAATTCCTCAGGAGGATCTGGGATCCAGCGCCCTGCAGGGTGCACGCGCCAGATCTGCAAAGGGTGCACCGAGGACCTACGCGGTGGGCACAGGACACAGCGCACACACTCACACACACACACAAAAAAAGACTCAAGCTGTAAGTCGTGCAGGATTGCAAAAAAAAAATAAAATAAAATTAATATCCAATGACAAGATCGGCCTGCGGAAGGGCTTCCCATCCCACCCGTTTAAATGCACGTTGTAGAGTGATTTTTTTTTTTTTAACTTAAATAACAGACCCCTCCACAAAAGGATCGAACTGCACGGTGAACAGAGTTTACAACATGAAAACTTATTAAAAAAAAAAAAAACACCACACACACAGGGCGTCCTCCTGTTCTCAGGAAGGAGGATCCCGGGGGGACACGAGACTCAGTGGTTTTTGCAAAAGCAAATTCGACAGGAAAAAAAAAATGTGGACATGCTCAGAAAAGCACTTTGTCGACCCAGTGACTTTGACAGACGTGGGCTGTGGGGAGGGGGCCCATCTGCAAGTCCTGGGTGTGGTGCCCCCCCCCCCCCCCCCGCCTGGGCCGTGAAGGCTTGGGGTCCACTCTGAACAGTCCTGAGCCGGTTTCACAGTTGAAATGGTCCCAAAGGTTGCAGGCAACGTGGGTGACGCCGGGGGCGTTTTGAAACAGTGAGTTGGGATCACCTGATCCTGCCAGTTCATAAATCACAAAAGAAAAATAAATAAATAAAAAGCAACATCTCCCCTGGGCCTTCTGCAGACACAAAGTTGCACGGGTTTCATTTTGACTCTCGGCACCCGGATGAGGTCGGATGCCCATGGGGAAATTTTGCAAAGAGAAATCCCCCACCGAGTCAGCTCTTTGGGGATGAGATGAAGCAGGGGTTCCGTGCGCGTCACTGGGGTCAACGACATGGGTCTCTACCCCGGTCCTTAGACAAGGCACGTGCCCCTCGGGCTTCTGTCAACGTTGGCGGTAACAGCGTCCCCTGCTGCTGGATTTCCTCTTAGTGTCTAACTTGCTCTGCATCGTTGGGGGCGCTGACTGCAATCTCATGGATCCTGCACATTGGATTTTTTTTTTTTCCCAGTATTAAATGAGTGGATAAAAAAATAAATAAAATAAAAACCTAGACAGGTGCGGAAGCACCCACCTGTCGTCCCAGAGGCTCGGGAGGCTGAGGCAGGAGGATCGTGAGTTCAAAGGCAGCCTCAGCCAAAGGGAGGCCGTAAGCCACTCAGGGAGACCCTGTCTCTAAATAAAATGCAAACTAGGGCTGGGGACGGGGCTCTGTGGTTTAGCACCCCTGAGTTGAATCCCTGGCACAAAAAATGAGGGAGTCCCCAGGACTCATGTGACCAGGTGCCATTTGTTACCGGGTTCACAGGGGACACTCCAGGTACACAGGCAGCTCTGGCTGATTTATTTCTAACAGATTAATTATTAAATGAATCAATAGATTGAGTCTGGGAGGCAAAGGCCAGGGAGGAGACATTATCTTCTAAGTCCGGAACCTTCTCTGATGAACCGTTCAGAGATGGGGGCCGAGCGTGGAGCTCAGGCACAGCGGGTTCAATCCCCCAAAGGCATTTAAAAAAAAAAAAAAAAAAAGGAAAATCGAGATTGCATTCCAAAACTTTAACATATCTCCGGCTGCTCCAATCCGCACCCTCTCCGTTTTGCATTTCCAAAGTCTAAAGCATCCAGAGAGAAAGTCCCATTCGATTTGGAAGAAAAAACTCCATAAATATCTATAAAATGCATAGACGGAATTAAGGGGATTTTTTTTTTTTTTTAAAATGCATCCGTCATAGACTTGAGCTTTGTCTCCGAGGCGACCCATTTGTTTTTCAAAGGATTTTTAAAAGCTGAAAAGAATAGGCTTGGCCAAGGAGAAGCCCTTACACGCGGGCACACACGCACGCACACACGCACGCACACACTCAGGCACGCACAACCTGTGGTTACGAGCCTGCGGGTCTGGTTGCAAGTTCTCGAGTCCAAGAAAACCACCCAACTGCACAGTAGAAGCACAGCTGCTAACAGGTTACGATTAAAAACCCCCACAACCCGTTTCCTGCGGCGCAGGAGAAGGTTCCAGTCGCTTCCATAATTGCCCCGTCCGTGAAATCTCAACTGCCCCCCGACCTCTGTATACAGTTGGGCGTCCATAAGTGCACAAAGTCCTCCTCGCACCAAGAGAGCATTTCTTCGGGGCTGACGGAGGTGCAGTTCTTGGTCCTGGGCAGGCTGACGTGTTCCTGGCAGCAGAGGGACAAGGGATTGAGTTAGGGTTTGAGCACAGCTGGACACGACTCCTAGTTATCGCCTTGAGAATCATAGAAACGTCTCCGTTTCATAGGTAACAAGGCAGGGCCCCCAAGTCCTCTGTCCGGTTTCAGTTACTGTGGTGCAAAGGTAGTAGTGGAAAATTCCACAGAAAAAACGTTCAAATCATCATGTGCCAATCTGGGCAGCGCCCTCTGGTGTTCCACCTTGGAATAGCAACTCCGCCCAGTGTTTCCACGCTGTATGTGCTACCCTCCCTTTAGTTACCTCGTAACTTTCCTGATGACCAGACTGGACGTCACGGTGGTACGACAGTGCAAGTGACCCTCGTTTTAGTTAATAGGGGTCCCAAATTTGATGGTGACACAGGCCATATTACTACAGTATCATGCTGTAACTGATCTGCCTTACTTAGGGTTCGGCACTTTCTGAAGTTGAGCACCAAACGCCAGTCACGGAACATAATCCCGTATGTATGAGCAATGATTGATATTTAAAAAGAAAAAGGAAAAAACAATGACCTTTAGAAGCTCAATGAAATAGATTAGAGATCATTTGGGGGCCATCTCAGAAAAACCTCAAGAATTCCATATGGGGTAGTCGTACTTTAACACACGCACACACACAGAGGAAAGGGACTCAAAGGAGCTGTTATGGTTTGAATACAGGGTGTCCCCCAACAGCTCCTCTGGGAGACAGTATTCATAGGTGAAATGATTGGGTTATGAGAGTTAAAACCTAATCAGTGGATTAATCCACTTGGATGGGCTCACTGGGTGTAGACTAATAAGTGGATTAATCCACTTGGATGAACTCACTGGGTGGAGACTGCAGCAGATGGGGTGTGGCTGGAAGAGGGGGTCCCAGGGCTATGTCTTTGGGGTGTCTGTCCTGTCCCTGGTGAGCAGAGCTCTCTCTGCTCCATGGTGTAGACTAATAGTGGATTAATCCACTTGGATGGACTCACTGGGTGGTGGCTGCAGCAGGTGGGGTGTGGCTGGAGGAGGGGGTCCCTGGGCTGTGTCTTTGGGGTGTCTGTCCTGTCCCTGGTGAGCAGAGCTCTCTCTGCTCCCTGGTGTAGACTAATAGTGGATTAATCCACTTGGATGGACTCACTGGGTGTAACCTAATAGTGGATTAATCCACTTGGATGGACTCACTGGGTGGTGACTGCAGCAGGTGGGGTGTGGCTGGAGGAGGGGATCCCTGGGCTGTGCCTTGGGGGTCTCTGTCCTGTCCCTGGTGGACAGAGCTCTCTCTACTTCCTAGTGTAACCTAATAGTGGATTAATCCACTTGGATGGACTCACTGGGTGCTGGCTGCAGCAGGTGGGGTGTGGCTGGAGGAGGGGGTCCCAGGGCTATGTCTTTGGGGTGTATGTCATGTCCCTGGTGAGCAGAGCTCTCTCTGCTCCATGGTGTAACCTAATAGTGGATTAATCCACTTGGATGGACTCACTGGGTGGTGATTACAGGCAGGATGGGTGTGGCTGGAGGACAATGAGGTCCCTGGACTGTGCCTTGGGGATCTCTGTCCTGTCCCTGGTGAGCAGAGCTCTCTCTGCTCCCTGGTGCCCTGTCCTGAGCTGCTCTCCTCCTCCAGGCCCTGCCGCCATCTTGTTCTGCTCCCCTTGGGCCAGAGCCATGGAGTCGGCCACCAGGGACTGGACCTCGGACACCATGAGCCCCAGAGAGACTCTTCTTCCTTTAATTGTTCTTTTCAAGGGTTTTTGGTCACAGCAGCAAAAAATCCTGACTGAATCCTGTGATCCTGGGGGTCACACAGTCCTGAGCCAAACGCTCTGCCTCAGTCATCATTCTGATGATCCCCAATTAGCCAGCGGAGACACCCATTCCCTAAACCCACAGAGTGAGGGCCAAACCCTGGGTGCACTACGTTTTTCCCCATATACACGTACCTATGAGAAAGTTTGATTTATAAATCAGGCACAGTAAGAGACTGACCATGACTAATAAAATACACCGTCAAACGAACATATTCCAAATAGAACATTCACGATAATGCACCCCAATGCAAGTTTTATTCCTGTCGTCCATTTTTTTCCTAAAATACCCTACTGGACGGTGCTGTCCCGACTTCTTGGGCTGATAAGATGCCTACCCTGTAAGAAAAAGTCGGGGAATGATGCAAATGTTCATTTCTGTCCATCTGAAAACCAATATGGCTGCTAAGTGACTAACGGGCAGGTAGCATATACAGGGTGGATACACGGGACAAAGAGATTTTTCACATTCCAGGAAGTCGGTCCTGAGATTTTTGTCACATGAGCCAAACAGGGTGCAATTTAAAAAAAAAAAAAAAAAAAAAGTGATAATTTATAAATTGTCATTTTCTAGAATTTTCCTTTTTACCTTTTCAGACGGGTGGTCCCCGAAATCTCAGAGGGTGATGTGTCACATGAGGGAGACCCGGTCTGGCTTGGCTTCTTTGCTTGAGCCCCGGCGGATGACGGAGGTAAGCCCCCCCATTGGATAAAGGCTGATTTACCCACAAAAATAAAGACCCACCTTCCGGAAGTGTGCGTTCCTATCCTCAGAAATTCTTGAAGATTTCCAAGTCTTTTTCCGACACCGGCGAAGTCGTCTCACAGTCGTTCTCAGAGTACGTCTCAAAGTTGGAGGTGTCGCCATCGCTGCCTAACTTGGGCACGATGGGGGGCTGCGGGAGGTCAGCCACAGTTAGGTACGGGGACACGGGGACACTGTGCATATCATTTCTCTTTTCCCTTTCTGCTATTTTACATAGAAGTGGGAATGGACGTGAATAAGATGGACAGGTTTCCAATGTTCATGGACAGCAGAGTCGGGTTTCCAATGTTCATGGACACGGACGGCTGGGAAGTAAAGCGAGGCCCTAAGCTGCTCAGGGAGACTCTGTCTCTAAATAAAATACAAAATAGGGCTGGGATGGGGCTCAGGGGTTAAGCACCCCTGGATTCCAGCCAGGGATGAATGCATAAAGAAAATGCGGTACATATGCACAATGGAATATTATGCAGCCAGAAAGAAGAATGGAATGATGTCGCTTGCAGGAAAAAGCAAGGAACCGGAGGGCATTCTATTAAGGGACATGAGCCAGGTATGGAAAGACAAGTGCCCCGTGTTCTCTATCATATGAGGGATCTGGAATAGTCAACCAGAAACCAACAGAGTGGTTTTACAGAGGTTGGGATCACTGCGTTCTGTAAGGAATGTTCAGAAGAGAGTCACCTTCAGCTTCCTCTGGGGGACAGCGTCCCAGTCCACAGCGCGGAACCACCGGTGCTGCTTGACGTCATTGGCGCCATTCTGCAGGAGGAAGGGGCACCGTCAGTGTGTCAAGTGTGCAAACACACACACCTCATTATCCAGAGAGTAAAAGACACAGCGAGGCCCTGAGCCGCTCAGGGAGACCCTGTCTCTAAATAAAACCCTAAATAGGGCTGGGGACAGGGCTCAGGGGTCGGGTGACCCTGAGTTCAATCCTTGGTACCAAACAACAAAAAAAAATATGGAAGAATTGTTGGGGACCTCAAGGTGTAGTGAACAAAGGAGTCTCTTTCTCAAAAAAATTTAAAAAATTAAAAATAAAACCAGCATGTGAGTTTTAATGCAACGATTACTTCACACAAATATCCACATCTATCATGGCCCTGCTCATAGTCGCTAAGAGGTGGTCATGGCAGAAACATCCATGGACCAAAACACTGCTGTCCATCGAGACTGTGGAATAGTACTCAGCCATGAATAAGGAAGACATACTGGGATAAGTAAGGATGAGGCCGAATCCGGAGAACATTGCAATAAAATAGAATAAGACCCAAAAGGTGACGCTTTCTTTCTGCACGTCCACACATTCGAAGGGCCAGAACAGGGAGATGCTACCAACTAAAGTAAAAAAAAAAAAAAAAAAAAAAAAAATCAGGTGTGCAATTGCTTAATGCAAAGAATGATCAGAGATCATGCAGCAGGGTAATGCGGCGCCTCTGTTCAGATGTTCCTAATGATCTAAAGGGGATCTAAAGGCTGCTCCTAATTGGGAATAGTGGAGTCCAGGCACAATGGCGGACGCTTGTCATCCCAGCGACTCGGGAGGCTCAGGCAGGAGGAGCGTAAGTTAGAGGCCGGCCTCAGGAGCTTAGCAAGACCTTGTCAATCTCAAAATTTTTAAAAAGTAATAAATAAATAATAATCAATGAATTAAATGGCTGAGGTTGGGGTCAGTGGTTCCCCTGATTCTAGGGGGGAAAAATGGGCACACGGAACTGGATCAATGGGTACGTTCAATGGGTTTTGGATTCTCTTCCCATCAACTGGACCAGGAAGTCAAAAAGATGAATAATGACAGGAAAGTCGCGATGGCGTGTCCTGGGCCTTGGTGGGTGCCCATTCGTGAGGGAGGTACGGACCTTCATGTTGCCCAGGCGCTTGGTCCTGTCCACCACCAGCAATTTCTTAATGAGGTCTCTGTTTGGGGAACAGAAAACAGAATCAGTCAACACGCACCATCTTAGGGTCACAGAGAGAGCAGCTACCTCAAGCACATGATCATGGGGACCCCATTCTCTGGCAAAATTTGTCACCATTGTCCATTCTTCATGTGCCTAATGATATCCATGTATTTCAGGTGTGACAGAAGTTCCCCCAGGACTGTTGCACACGGTGGAGACTGTGCAATCTTCTAACATTAGCTAGGACACTGGGACTAGGTCAGAAGAGAAATCTCTGCTCTCCAAAGCCCAGAAGGCTTCCGGGTCTAGGCTGCAAATCGCACCTGTCCCTACTGCTGGGAAATGTCAGTGGCAGAAGATCAGAGACACTGGGGGATGGTAATGCTGTGCACCCTCAGGAACCACGGGAGCCCTCTCTGGTTTCAGAACCTGAAACCACAGGCTGATCTCATAGAGCACTTGTGTGCTGTAGGTCTCAGATGCTCTCAAGACATGATTGACAACCTGGAGAAGTATTTAAAACCTTGAAAACTCTGCGTCCATTGGCCTCTAGGTCCTTATTTTTATTCTTCTCTTATTTTTTTAGTGCTGAGGTTTGGACCTAAGGCCCCTCAATCCCTGAGCCCCGTCCCCAGCCTTATTTTGCATTTTATTTAGAGACAGGGTCTCCCTGAGTTGCTTAGGACTTCCCCTGAGCTCAATCCCTGCCAGCAAAATTTTTAAAAAATAAATAAAAATAAGAAGAAACACCCTGTACCGAGTGGGGCGCTGGGTACTTACTTTGTGCTGAAATCCAAATACCTCGGGAAATCTATCCTCCCTGCGAGAATTTTCTGATAGATGCCAAAGGGGTTGTCATCAAAAAACGGGGGGAACCTGTAGGAAAAAGAAGTGTCTAGTTATTTTATTTTATTTTACTTTTTGCACATGGAAATCATGGTGTGTGAAGAGACGATGCAGTCCAGGTGGCTTTTCTCGGACAGAATGCGGGGTGCCCATCTGTCTGGGAAGGTCCCCGGCAGAGGACACCGCCTCCCAGGGAAGGTCCTGTGAACCAACAGCACTTTCTAGATGGCGCTTGCAGGTAGCAGAGATCTGGTTTGCAAGGTGACATGTCCTGGCCCCCAAATCTGGTTTTGCTAATAAAGTTTTATTGGTACCGATATATGCACATTCAGTTAGATAGAGTCTGTGGCCAGGCCCCTTCATGGGTGGGATCCTCTGAATCCATGAGCCAAAAAAAAAAAAAAAAGAAAAAAAAAAAAGAAACCTTTTTTCTTTATAATCATTGTAGGTATTTGTTATAGTAACGGAAAGCTGACAAACACACCAAACAAAGTTGGCTGTTGTGCAGGAAAGCGGCAAGATGCAAATATAAACATGTAAATGTGCTTAATAAGGAATGTACGGCTAGATCTCGGTCATCAGAGGCTCCAGAAGCACAGATTCAGCAACTCTGCACAGAGAAACTGCATCGGGACACCACTGTAAGAGGCAGGTCCTGTGCACATCTTGACCCCAGAACCTGTGAGTGGGACCTGGTGTGGGAACAGGGTCTCTGCAGAGGTCATTAGTGCAGAGTCCTGAGATGGGCTCCTCCTGGGTCAGGGGGCCCTCAGGCCATGGCCGTGTCCTCCCAAGAGACAGAGGAGGGGACACAGACCCAGAGGAGGAGCCCCGTGGAGACGGAGGCAGAGACTGCAGTGAGGGGCCACCCGCCCAGGGCCACCTGGAGCCCAGGAGCTGAAGAGGCAGGAGGAGCCTCCCTGGAGGCTGTGGAGGGAGCTCAGCTGGGGACCCGGGTCCAGCCTCCACCTTGGAGGGTGAGGAGGATCCATTTCTCTTGCTCCTGGGACCCTCGGCTGAGCCAACCTGTTACAGCAGCTGCACAGACTGATACCCACACTGCACCTGCTCAAATCCATTACAGAGAAATGAAATAACAGGGGCTCGGTGCTAAGGAGCCCCTCGGTTCCATCCCTAGTACCACAGTTTAAAACAAAAAAGTCCGTCCTCATGTGGGTGGGTGGTCCCCCAAACAGAAACAGGACTCAGGACCTGGGGACCCCAGTGGGTTGAAAACCCTGGGGGCTGGAGCCTCTCAGGCCACACGGGCCTCAGTGCATTGGTCAGGAGGGACAGTGGGCTGCGGATCTGGGGGAGCTGACCCTCGGGCAGCAGGGAGTCCTGAGTTGTGCTGGGCGGGGACGGCTTGGGCTGGGGTCACTCAGGAAGTCGGAGGAGAGGGCTGGGGAGGACTCAGGGGACCAGAATGATGGCGGGCAGGTAGGTAGGTGACAGATACGCAGGTCACTGATGATGGGCAACCTGTGTGACAGCTGGAGACACCCAGGGGAAAGAGAGATGATGGGGGTGAGAGAGAGACACAGACGTGCAGAGAGGGGACAGGCAGGTGATGACGGTGACAGACAGCAGAGGAGCCACAGGGAGACACACACGGAGGGGAACCTGGGCACAGATTATGTCACTTTCATTCCACGTGATCATGATGTAGACACAGAGACAGAAAGCAGATGACAGTACAGATGGACAGGAGTTGGGCACGGACAGAGTCAGGTGCAGAGATGTGCAGTGGGAGGAGGGGCCCTGCACATGATTGACAGGTGGTGGGTGGGTGGATGGATGGATGGATGGGTGGGTGGGTGGGTGGATGGGTGGACGGATGGACAGATGGTGGATGGATGGATGGGTGGATGGATGGGTGGATGGGTGGATGGATGGATGGATGGGTGGATGGATGGGTGGATGGATGGGTGGATGGGTGGGTGGATGGATGGATGGATGGGTGGATGGGTGGATGGATGGATGGATGGGTGGATGGATGGGTGGATGGATGGATGGGTGGATGGATGGGTGGATGGGTGGGTGGATGGATGGATGGGTGGATGGATGGATGGGTGGATGGATGGGTGGATGGGTGGGTGGATGGATGGATGGATGGGTGGATGGATGGGTGGATGGATGGATGGGTGGATGGATGGGTGGATGGGTGGATGGATGGGTGGATGGATGGGTGGATGGGTGGGTGGGTGGGTGGATGGATGGATGGATGGGTGGATGGGTGGATGGATGGATGGATGGGTGGATGGATGGGTGGATGGATGGATGGGTGGATGGATGGGTGGATGGGTGGGTGGATGGATGGATGGGTGGATGGATGGATGGGTGGATGGATGGGTGGATGGGTGGGTGGATGGATGGATGGATGGGTGGATGGATGGGTGGATGGGTGGATGGGTGGATGGGTGGATGGATGGATGGATGGGTGGATGGATGGATGGGTGGATGGATGGGTGGATGGGTGGGTGGATGGGTGGATGGATGGATGGATGGGTGGGTGAATGGGTGGACGGGTGGACGGATGGACGGATGGATGGATGGATGGGTGGATGGAAGGACAGGTGGATGGGTGGATGGATGGATGGATGGGTGGATGGATGGATGGGTGGGTGGATGGGTGGATGGATGGATGGGTGGATGGTGGATGGGTGGGTGGATGGATGGATGGGTGGGTGGGTGGATGGATGGGTGGATGGGTGGGTGGATGGAAGGACAGGTGGATGGGTGGATGGATGGATGGATGGGTGGATGGGTGGATGGATGGATGGGTGGATGGGTGGGTGGATGGGTGGATGGATGGTGGATGGATGGGTGGATGGGTGGGTGGATGGGTGGGTGGATGGGTGGATGGATGGGTGGATGGATGGTGGATGGGTGGGTGGATGGGTGGGTGGATGGGTGGATGGATGGATGGGTGGATGGGTGGGTGGATGGGTGGATGGATGGATGGATGGGTGGATGGATGGGTGGATGGATGGATGGGTGGATGGATGGGTGGATGGGTGGATGGATGGGTGGATGGGTGGATGGATGGGTGGATGGATGGATGGATGGGTGGGTGAATGGGTGGACGGGTGGACGGATGGACGGATGGATGGATGGATGGGTGGATGGAAGGACAGGTGGATGGGTGGATGGATGGATGGATGGGTGGATGGATGGATGGGTGGGTGGATGGGTGGATGGATGGATGGGTGGATGGTGGATGGGTGGGTGGATGGATGGATGGGTGGGTGGGTGGATGGATGGGTGGATGGGTGGGTGGATGGAAGGACAGGTGGATGGGTGGATGGATGGATGGATGGGTGGATGGGTGGATGGATGGATGGGTGGATGGGTGGGTGGATGGGTGGATGGATGGTGGATGGATGGGTGGATGGGTGGGTGGATGGGTGGGTGGATGGGTGGATGGATGGGTGGATGGATGGTGGATGGGTGGGTGGATGGGTGGGTGGATGGGTGGATGGATGGATGGGTGGATGGGTGGGTGGATGGGTGGATGGATGGTGGATGGGTGGGTGGATGGATGGATGGGTGGGTGGGTGGATGGATGGGTGGATGGATGGGTGGATGCTGGATGGGTGGATGGATGGATGGATGGGTGGGTGGATGAGTGAGTGGGTTGGTGCATGGATGGGTGTGTGCGTGGGCAGTATGTCGCTGGGTAGATTGATTCATAGGTGGATGGACGGGTGTGTGTGGGTGGGTGGGTGGATGTGTGCGTGGGTAGATGGGTGAGTGGATGGTTGGATGGGTTGGTAGATCAGTGGATGGATATTGGATGGGTGGGTGGAAGGATTGGATGATGGATAGGTGGATTTTTGGTGGATGGGTGGGTGCATAGATAGTGGGTGGGTGGGCATGTGGATTCCTGGATTCGTGGTTGAGTGGGTCGATGGGTAAGTGGATAGTTGGATGAGGAGGCAGATGGATGGACAGATGGTGGCTGAAAGGTAGGAGAGTGGACGGACAGTGGGTGACAGGTTGATAGATGATTGACCGGTGACAGGCACCTTCTCCAGGTCGACACCTCAGGTCTCATGTCCTCTCTGTCCTCCCTGCACATTTGCTCCCTAAGTTTTATGCCCTGTTCTTGGGGGGGGGGGGGGAGACTCCTGCTGGTTGGCCTGATCCCGAGGCCCCTCTGGGCTGCGAGGGGTGAAGTTTCCCTGCAGACAGCAGCCAAAGGCACCTGGGCCCCTGACCCCTGTCAGCTTCCAGGGGTAGCCAGGTCCCCAAAGGGAACCAGAGAGATGTGAGAGGGTCTAGCTGTTGCTCCCCTGGTCACCGACCTCGGGAGGCAGCATGGCCAGCTGCTTCCTGCAGGATGCTGGCCACCTTTGGTGGCCGTAGCTGTGTGTGACATGTAGGCTGCTCGGTTCTGCATGTTCATTGTAGGTCAGCCTCGGGCCCCAGGTGGACTCCGTAGTTAAGAAAGCGCTTGTTTCTCAGGACGTCTCCAGGGTGGACGGTCCCCTGTTCACGGGTTTGCCTTTCCCGCCCCCGTGCAGCAGCCTGTCCGTCGTCATAGCACGCATGCATTTTCGAGTTTGGGGACAGCAACGTCCCCTGGACAGATAGACAGCAATGTCTCTTGGACAGATGGACAGTGGGAGGTGCTACGGTGTAATCCGCACTGTCTGCGAGGGGGGCCCACTCACCCTGCCACCATTTCGAAGATGAGGATGCCCAGCGCCCACCAGTCCACGGCCCGCCCGTGGCCTTTGCTCTGGATGACTTCAGGGGCGAGGTATTCGGGGGTCCCGCAGAGGGTCCACGTCCTGGGAAGGCAACAGAGAGGAGCACGGGGAGGTCAGCAGCTGCAGGGACACAGGGCATCCCAATGTCCCCACCCAGCTCCTCACGTATCTGCAAAAGGCGAGAAACCAAGGCTCCGGAGGCTGAGGCAGGAGGATGGCCAGTTGGAGGCCAGCCTCAGCAACTTAGGGAGGCCCTAAGCAACTCGGGGAGACCCTGGGTTCAATCCTTGGGACCAGGGAAAAAAAAAAAAAAAAAAGAAGAAAAGAAAAAAAATATTAGCTTAGCTTCTAGCGCCACCCAGTGGACAAGTGGCGAAAGAGGGGATTGGATTTTTTATCATCCACATGAAGTTCCAGGACTTGGCGTGGCCTTAGGATGCAGGGAGGTCACTCTGCCTGGTTTGCTATTTTTTTTTCCTTTTGTTATGTTTTGTTTTTAATCATCAACGCGTTTGCTGCTGCCCAGACCGTCGCCTTTCTTGCAAGGAAGCTTGATCTTCTGAGCATCTTCCCAGATTCCCAGAGAGTTGGGAATCTGCAGATTTTAGTTAAACACCGAAGCTCTCGTAGAGCATGGAGAGGGCAGATCGGGAGGCTGAGGCAGGAGGATGGCAAGTTGGAGGCCAGCCTCAGCAACTCAAGTGAGGTCCTAAGCAACGGATGAGGCCCTGTCTCTAAATAAAAAAAAAATAAATAAAATAAAATAAAAAGAGCTGGGGATGTGGCTCAGTGCTAAAGCGGGTCTGGTCCAATGCCCAACACCAGATAAATAAATGGTAAAGGGACCATAATATTCGTTTTTTATAATATTCATTTTTAAAATGCAAAATCAAAACCTCAGTGACCTTCAAAAAAATAAGCTTCCGTGGATATTATGACGGATGAACGGGGTAGCCACAGGATCTGTGCAACGGACAGAAAAATGAACACAGGGAGCACTTTCTTTCTGGGTCCCTTTCCATCAGACTTTTAAGGAAAACAACTTTAAGAAAAGAAAAGGGGCGTGGCCCACGGGAGGAGGCCTCGGAACCCGGATATTCATTCAAGGACCTGGGTCTCCACATATACCGCGGGCCGCCAGCAGAGGGCAGCACGAACCCTACAAATTTTTTGGAGGAAAAAAAGTGACCTAATTATTAATTATTCTGGGCAAAAGGAGGGTCATCGTCTCCTTCAATTTGATTTAAAATGAACTTGAAAAACCAACACTTGGGACAGTTACCGAAAAACTTTCAAAAGTCTTTCACAGCAGCTTGGACCGATGAGTCTGGTCTCTCAAGGTTAAACTACAGGAAGACATTTTTTTTTTTCTTTCTTTCTTTTGGGTACCAGGGATTGAACTCAGGGTCACTCGACCCCTGAGCCCCGTCCCCAGCCCTATTTTGCATTTTGTTTAGAGACAGGGTCTCCCTGAGTTGCTTAGGGCCTCCCTTTGGCTGAGGCTGGCTTTGAACTCACGATCCTCCTGCCTCAGCCTCCCCAGCTGCTGGGATGACAGGCGTGGGCCACAGAAGAGGCCACCGTCCAGGACACAGCAGTGCTAGACAGACACACAGATGCGAGGCCGTGTGAGCTCGTCACTGTGTGGGTGCCTACACCTGTTTACACATTGTGCATACGCTGTGAATGTCACCTACGTTCGTCAATGTGTTCAATGGGTTATGAGATATCAGTGGATGACATTGACAGAACTAATACCAATATATTCAACTATGTCCTATGCACATGTGTGTATGTACACACACACACACGTATGCACATTAGAACCACATAATACATGTGTATTAAAATGCCAATGTATTAATTGGCAACATTAATACTAATATATTGATTTATATTATATATGCATGTATATGTACACACATGTACAAATATTAAAACGACATGTATGTGTATTACAATGCTAATGCATTACATCCACATGATTAATACCAATATAATTATAACTTATGTTCATCAACACATGTATGTGCATATATATTACCATGACATACATACACCTGGGTATATGCAATGTGTGATATGGATATAATCTATACATATATGTATATATGCAAATATATGCATGTAGGAGTGTGTGCATACATTAATACAATATGATATATTCACATGCATGTGAATATGAATTAAATATGAATCATTAAATATGTATTAAATACATATCATGAAGTATGTATTACCTTACACCATTATATAATATAAATGCATCATGGATATATTATAGACATAATTAATGCTAATATATTAATATAATGAAATATATATCTACACATGTATATATATGCACATGAATCTATGCATATGTATTAATGGTCTGTGTTTAGATGTGAGTACATTAATATGATACTATATGTATACATGCCCATAAATGCATATTAACATAATATAGTATATAATACATGTATATATGTATATGGTTACGTATGTTCATGAGTAAATATATATGCATACAGAGCACTTTAAGTCTATATCAATTAGGGTTTTTCAGACAGGATTATAAGTGTCCTGGTTTTGCTTCTCTGGTGAACACTAGCATCATATTTGGTACAATATAATACACAATGGGAAAGGTACAATATTTGTTACTGTACTAAGTATTTACATATATAACAAATATTGTACACCGTGTATAATTCTATGTATTTATATCAGTAAGTACTTGGTATATTGTTATATCGTGTTAATATACAATAGATTGACACGATCAGTCCCGTGTGCTAACATAAGCACGTTCACACATGTGCACATGGATGTGCACATATTGACACATGCTGCGTGCATACGTGTGCACAAGAGGACTTTACGGATCAGGGTTTTCCACAGAGGACCCGCCTCTCCTCCTCCTTCCCCTTCTCTGGAGAACACTCACGTCTCCTGTAACCTCGTGCGTAATGGAAAACGTGGGATTCAAAGTGCAATACCAGCCGGGTGCGGTGGCACACGCCTGTCATCCCAGCAGCTCAGGAGGCTGAGGCAGGAGGATCGCGAGTTCAAAGCCAGCCTCAGCCAAAGCGAGGCCCTGAGCAGCTCAGGGAGACCTTGTCTCTAAATAAAATGCAAAATTGGGCTGGGGACGGGGCTCACGGATCGAGGGTCCCTGAGTTCCATCCCTGGTAGAAAATTTAAAATTGCAATTGGATCCGTAACGTCGTGTGCAACCTGGAACGCGGCCCTCTTACCCTGAGCCTTGTGCATCCATGACATGGAAACGCAGCGGGGACGCACGTACGTGTGAGGGACACGCACATGGCAAAGGCCCGTCCAATGGAAACGCAGCGCAGACCCAGCGATAGGAGGGTGAAGGACGCGAGCGCAGGGCGCAGCAGCTTTGGAGCGGGATCTGCACTGTGCTCCCAGCAGGGGCTGTGCATGCGCCTCGGGCACCTTGGACAGTCTCGGGTCAGCACGGCAGGGCCACGCAGGGGTCTCTTCCAGGGTGGACACGAAGGAGCATGACCTGTCCAGGGACCAGCGCGGACCACAGGAAGCCCCAGCTGTGCCCCTGGACCCCCGGCTTCGCACGGGACAGTGGACGCTCTGCGCTTTGGCGGCACCTCGGTGCCTGGCCTCGCCACGCTGCAGGCGCACGCGCGCCCCCGGGGGTTCTCTTACCTGTCCACCAGCTTCTTGGCGAACCCGAAGTCCGTGAGCTTGATGTGGCCGTCCCGATCCAAGAGTATGTTCTCGGGCTTCAGGTCCCTGTAGACGATGTCCCTGCAGTGCAGGTAGTCGATGGCGCACACGATCTCCGTGGCGTAGAAGAGGCCCGTGCTGCACGGGAAGCGGCCGCGGTTGCGCAGGTAGCTGAAGAGCTCGCCGCCCGGCACGTACTCCATCAGCATGTAGAGGAAGCGATCGTCGTGGCTCGTCCAGAACCTGCGGGGACCAGGGAAGGGCGACGCTGGAGCACGGGTGACGTTCCACACTGAGATACGCGCGTCAGGTGGCTGTGGCTCCGGGGGGGATGCGCACGGCCTCGCTCAGCTGCTGAGGCTGGCTTTGAACTCGCGATCCTCCTGCCTCAGCCTCCAGAGCCACGGAGACGACAGGCGTGCGCCAGGCGCCCGGAGGTGGGTGTCAAGATGCACAGGGACTAAAAGGTGCTCGGGGTATGGAGGCGCCACGATGCTTAGGGTGCAGAGGGACGGGTGTGTGCATGGGGCGTGCACACCTGTTAGCAGGTGCAGGTAGAGGCCATGCGGCTATCTTGGGGACGAGGACGTGTCAGGACGCACAGACAGACGGATGCTCAGTGTGCGCACATGCTTAGGACGTATTCAGTGAGATGTCCCAGGACGGGGACACGCAGATGTGAAGAGGGACCCACACACAGGTTTATGGCCTTGGTGAGGACCCGAAAGGAGACACCCGGAGCTCCACGGTGGAACCCAGCTTAGCAGGAGCCACGACGGGAGATCCATCCGCGACACCAAAAGAATAAAAGAAAAATGTGCGTCCAGTTAGGAGCCGGTGATGCATACATGTTCAGATCTCGCTGCACCCAGAGGTTCGAGAGGTGCATACAGACGGGTGTCAGCACATGCGCACAGAGACGGAAATTTGGAGAAATGCATAGGATGTATTTAGAATATGCTCAAGAAACACGCACAGAGACACAGACAACCAGGTGTGCTGTGTTCTCCCTAAGATCAGGCTTGGTTCCTGGTGGGGTGCTGGGCAGGGACCGTGTACTCAAGGGGGGGGGGGTGGCTACTGAAGGTCCCTGGCTCCCTGTCTTGCCATGAAGTCCCATCATGTCCCACATACTCCCAACCATGAGGCCAAGTGCCAGGTTCCAGTGCAGCCCAGGAGGCCACTGTATCTGGCTTTTCCAACGTCTAGACCTAGGAGCTTTAAAAAAAAAAAAAAAAAGACCTTTTTTATATATATACATTATCAACCCTCAGGTTTTTTGTTATAGCAATGAAAAACTGACCAACAGGCATAGAAAGTCATTCGTTAGAAGATTACTGAGAACCCATTAACTGCTTCTCAAAATCCCTGCCTCACAATACGACCCCGTTGGTACAAGCAACTTAGTAACAGTTCGCCAGCTGGATGGTTGGGTGACAGGATCGACACACAGGTCTCACTGTCCTGGTGTGGGAGGAGGGCGAAGACCACCTTCTGTCAAGAAGCCAGGGAATCACTTAGGTCCCTTTCCAAATTCTGCTGCTGCCGCCCTGACCTCAGGACCTTGGGACGTGCCTGTGTGTGGAGACAGGTCTTGGCAGAGGGGATGGAGGTGCAGTGAGGTCCCCAGGATGCCCTGTCCAGCAGGACTAGGGTCCTTGTAGAGGAGGAGATGGGGACACAGACGCACACAGAGGGACGGCCCCAGGAGGACACAGGGAGAAGACAGTGTCAGGAAGCCCAGGGGAGACGGTTAGGAGGAGCCAGCCCTGCCCACACCTGGACCTCGGGCTTCCGTCCTCCAGGACTAGGGAGATAGATCTTTGTGGCTGCAACCACCCAGGAGGGGGAAGGAAAAAAGCAATACTTCATTATCAACTGGTGGGTATTTCAAATGCAAGGGGCAGCTGCCCAGCTGATCAGCAGCAATGCACATCACCTCGTTCCAAGGACACCTGATTTGGAGCCCGAGGGGCAAAGCAAGTTGGGGACCAGGCACAAGACGGAGGAGGGCTACTTGGATGCACACGGACACCTGTCCATTGACTTGAGCCCCAGTGACCTGGAACCGCAGCTCAGCAGACAGCAGGCAGCAGGGTGGGGCCCATCAGCCGAGCAGGTCACTCCCATTAGCTGAGGGCTGCGTCCCTTGGGGACCATCCAAGTGCCAGGGCGGACGAGAGCGGCTTCTGCAAAGTGCATTGCGCGTTTAATGCTTCCTGACCCCCCCACCCCGCCCCGGGGTCCCTTGGGCACGTCTGTCGATAACTCACGAAGTGCATTGTCCCACCCGCACGGAAGCGCCTGGCAGGTATACAGTAGGAGCCAATCCTGTGCGCACCCATGGGCGCTGCAGCTGTGCAGGAATCAGACTCGCCATAAGATGTGTCCCCTCGCGACGGAGCATGTTCAGTCCGAGTCTCCGAAACCCCAAAGGCTATGGGGTCTCCAAAGTCCCCGCAGGACCACGGGGAGCCCGCAGCGTGAGACTCTGCTCCGCGCAGCTGAGCCCGGCTCAGAACCATGACTCGAGGCTGACGCATCCTCCGCGACCTCTGTGCAACACACAGGGACTCTGTGGGTCGACTCGGGTCTCGTCCCCAAGGGGTCCAGGGATCCGTGGGGAGATTCAGAAACGAGAACGATGTGCGATCCTGAAACATGTGGCACCCAGTAGGACAGGTGGGATGAAGCCCAGAGAGATCAGGGTCAAAGGAGGCTGGAAACGGAGGCCCCCATCAAAGGCTGGGCTCCGCGGGCAGAGAGGGTGTGTTCTGAGCTCTGTGTGTGTGTGGTCAGCTGATGGTGCCCTTGGGATGGACAGGGCAGGGCCGGCAACCAGAGGAGAAGTCAACGGAAAGTAATTAAAAATGGCGGCCACATGGGACCCGAGAGATGGGAAGGGCCATTTATAAAATGGGGAAGTTGAAAGAAGGAACAGATGGGGGGTGAGGGCAGGGCAGGGAGGAAGTTCCAAGGTCGCATCTGTGCAGGAAATGACCCTGGGGGGTATCTGAGCTGATTGGCGGGCAGCAGACTGGACGCGCAGGATGGCCAAACTGTGTTCGCAGTGTGGTGTCCTAACACCAAGACCACGTGTGTGTGTATATGTGTGTGTGTGTGTGCGGATTTTTAAGCTCAGAGAAAAGTGTGCAAAGATCCATTCCAACCCATGTCAAATGGTTATCTGGCATTTGGAGACGGCAAGAAAAAAGACAATCCCATGTGGCACCATTTAAAATAAACAGCAAAACGCATATGCCTTCTCTAAGTGGGGGGAAATTTTATACACACCATTAAAAGCAGACAATTGAACACTACGACCAGGTCCATAGCCAAAAAAGCCCAAAGGAGACAGCAACCCATTTGTCTCTATATGGATGAGCAGATAAACACGGGGGTATCCATGTAGCAGAATATTATGCAGCCTTCAAAAGGAAGAGAATTCTGAAGCAGGGTCCAGGGTGGGTGAACCCCAGGGAAATCATACTCCGTGAATTCAGTCACACACAAAAGGACAAGCACTGCATGAGTCCACTCACAGGGGGTCTGCAGAGTCATCAAGCTCAGAGACAGAGACTAGAATCAAGTAGTCACAGGGACTGGCAGAGGGAAAATGGAGAGTTATAAGAGTTCCAATTTCACAAGTTAAAAAATCTCTGGTAGGGATGGTCCCATGACAGTTAAGAATATTCTTAAGGACACTGGACTAAACGCCTCAAAATGATAAAGATGGGGTGGGAGCAGTGGTGCACCACTATAATCCCAGTGGCTCAGGAGGCTGAGGCAGGAGGATGACAAGTTGGAGGCCAGTCTTGGCAACTTAGGGAGGCCCTAAACAACTTAGCGAGACTCTGTCTCAAAATAATAAAAAGGGCTGGGGATGGGGCTCAGTAGTTAAGCACCTCTGGGTTGACACCCCCCCCCAAAAAAAAGAGAGCCAAAGAAAAAAGCCAAGAAAATAAATGTTAAGATGCTACTCTTGATGACAAGGACATTTTTAAATTTAAAGAATGTGTCCATCTTAATTTTTGTCTCTGTGACCAAGTCTTTTTCAAATAGTTAAGCAACAGAGAGAGTCAACCTGAACAGTTAGCAAACTGTGGGGACACACGGATAGTTCCCAGTCTCAGGAGGGACCCCATAACCGCACCCCTTAACTGAGACCCTCATAATCAGTCCCATAACCACGCCCACTGTGGCCACGCCCCAGCATAATTAGACCCATAAATCATATCCCACCATAACCACGCCCATCATAAACCACGCCCACTCAGGCCACACCCCCACCATGGCCACAGCCCATGGTGACCACGCCCTACTATAACCAACCCCATAGTGACCATGTCCCACTGTAACCACACCCTAGTCATAAACCACGCCCAGCTGTGGCCACGCCCCCACCATGACCCACCCCATAGCGACCACACCCACTGCAAGTAGTCCTATACATATCCAGTCCCACTGTAACCACACCCCCCAGCCATAAACCACGCCCCAATGAAGCCACACCCCCACCCATGACCACACCCACAGAGACAATGCCCTGATATAACCAGCCTATTGTAATCATGCCTCAGTGTAACCACGCCTTAGCCATAACCACGCCCACTGTGGCCACGCCCCCACCTCAGTTACACTCCATTGTGGCCACTCCCCCATAACCACACCCACCACAGCCACACCTTACAGATAACCACGCCCCACTGTAACCACGCCTCCACCTCAATTACACCCAATCGGAACACTCCCCACTGTAACCACACCCACCAGGACCACAACTTAGCATAACCACGCCCCACTGTAACCACGCCTCCACCTCAATCACACCCAATCGGAACACTCCCCAGTGTAACCACACCACCAGGACCACACCTTAGCATAACCACGCCCCACGGTAACCACGCCCCGTAGTCAGCACGCCAATAGGCCCCTGTGACCACACCCCTCCGTGGCCACGCCCATGACCACGCCCCTGCAGTAGCTGCCTGACCAGGGCTCTCTCCTCCTGCGTCTCTAGCTCAAGGCAGGGCTATGGCGGAGGCTGCTGTCAGTCTTTCGCCTGCAAAGTGTGCAGCCAAGGCTCCCTCTGCAGGTGCTCCTAATTAAAGCCCAAACCAGGCTGTTTGTGGGTAGTCAGCTGACTTTAAAAAGTTGGTCACAGTTTCCCCACAGCGTGCAAAGCTGCCCTCCAAGGAAGCAAGCGTGACCCCACCCGTTACCTCTGCAGCAACTACTCCCTGCAACCACAAGATCCGAACTGCCTCCAGGGCCACCAGCCCTGCCCCCAGGAGACCAGAGGCTGGCTCTCTGACCCCTGTGGCTCCCCTAAAACAAAGGCCCTGTCCACCTCCTGCTTCTCTTCTGATCCTAGGGGGTCACGAGGGCACCCACCTGTACTCCCAGCAACTCGGGAGGCCGAGTCAGGAGGATGGCAAGTTCAAGGCCAGCCTCAGCAACTTAGCAAGACCCTGTCCTTAAATAAACTGAGAAACAAAGGGCTGAGGATGGGGCTCAGTGGTTAAGCACCCCTGGGATGGATCCTGGGTATTGCAAAAATATTAGTTAAAAAAAAAGGGACTGGGGACATGGCTCAGTGGTGCCCTGCGGTCCCTGCCCAGCACTGAACAAAAACACTAAGCGATTCCTCCTGCAAAATGTGCCCGTTCACCATCTGAACCCCAGCTCCCTCGCCCAACCCCACACAAACACCCCAAACTCACTACACATCTCCTTATATTTGAGGTTTGGGGACAGGGACGGCTGTTCCTGTGCCCAAACTGTTCTTTGTACAGAATGACCCAGGAGGAGAGACCGCTCCTGGCAGGTCTTTGTTTTTCACATTCAAACAGGAAGAGCTCAAAACAGTCCCAACTCGCAGATCTCTTCCTCCTTCCTTCAGGCTCAGAGAAACCGAGTGACTGATTGTCGGGACAGACCTGAGAGGCACTTTGGAGTCCACACCTCCTTCGCTCGAGGTGCCACCCCACGGAAAACACGTGCCTCTTGGGGTTTGCAATCAGGACAATCACAGCGCTGGCCAGACATGGGGTGCTCAGCTGAGTGACCGTGGGGGAACCTCTGAGGGTCTGCAGCACTAGGTGCACCTTGACCCAGTTCTCAGCCTCCCAGCCTCCAGGACCCAGGGGACGCGTCCATTTAGTTATGTCAAAGACATACAGAGCCTGAAGAATGAGCTGTGTTGTGCTTTACCGTTAAAAAAAGAGGGAACAAAAAAAATCCCAAATCGCCAGGCAGAATGGCGCACACCTGGAATCCCAGAGGCTCGGGAGGCTGAGGCAGGAGGATCTCAAGTTCAAAGCCAGCCTCAGTCAAAGCGAGGCCCTGAGCAACTCAGGGAGACCCTGTCTCTCAATAAAATACAAAATAGGGCTGGGGACGGGGCTCAGGGGTCGAGTGCCCCAAATTCAATCCCTGTGACCTCCCCCCAAAAAGAAATATTTTCCAAATTCCAGAAAGGAAGCCCATGGATGTGGGGCAGGGTAGTACCTTCTAGCTATTTCTCTTTTATAAGCAAAAAACTGTGCTTCTGGGCAAGGACATTAGTACATTAGGATTTTCAATCACCAGATTCTAAACAGGATGCAGATTCCTATGGAAGGTGCCATAGCATTTCTCCCCGTGTGGACACAAAGTGTCACGGGCTTTTAACCCAAATCGGAATGTTCCAGACGATTTGCTGAAGGTGATTTTCCCACTAAAAGCTAACACACCTGGCTGGTGCCACCGGGTGGCCCCGAGACCAGGGGCGACGTGTGTATGCCGTGAAGTCAGAGGAGCACGTGGAAAGAGAATCTGCGCAGAAGACCAAGCCCCAGGAGGTTGCCGAAAACAAGAACTCAACCCACTTCGACCTGCTCACCGCCATGAGGCTGAACCAATGGAGCCTCCCAATGTGAGGCTTGCAACCTCCAAACCAATGAATGAAGCAAACCTCTTTTCTTTATAAGGTACCCAGCATCGGGTATTTTGCTACAGTAAGAGAAAAATGGAGCTAAGACAAGTGCGGAGGGTGCCTATCATGTGGGTGTGCAAGTACAACCTTGGGGAGGCATCTGGGAAAAACCATGTGGCCATTATCACGGTCAATCTGAACTGTCCACTTGATTGGATCAAGAGATGCTGAGGGTTAAGAGGCTTATGGGCCGTCAGTGAGGATGGGTCTAGAAATGATTGGCGTGAATCCGGATCCATATAATCCAGGAGAAGGACATTAGCAACATGGCGGATGGAAGACGGGTTGCTGGGTGGAAGGCCCCACGGATGGGGAAAGAGAGACGCGCAGGCAGCCTACACCTTTGGCAAAATCCATGGGAAATACTCTTACCCTGTCCCCATGGTCTGGACGTCCATGTTGGACCCTGATCCGCAATGTGTTAGTAGTAAGAGGTGGGCCTCCAGGAGGTGACTTGGTCACCAGGGTGCCATCATTAATAAGGAAATTAAGCCTTATAAATGACTCCAAGGGAGGTCCTGCCCCCTCTACGCTATGAGGACCCAACAAGGTGGCGCCATCTTGGAAGAGAAGGGGCCCTCAGCAAACACAAGATCAAGGTTGATCTTGGACATCCGGTCCCCAGAACCGAGGTCAATAAATGAATGCATAATGGTGTTTATAAATAACCTATCTCAACCATTTTGTCGTAGCAGCCCATATGGACTAAGCCAAAGAGGAAGGACAGATTCATTGGGTAAAGGCTGGACCCATTCAACAGGAAGGAGGTCCAGGGTACATCTTAATGGAAATCTAAAAGATGACTGGAATTAATAAAGCCATTAAGATTTTTTTTTTTTCCCATTAAGACATAGAATCCAAGGATGCTACATCCCCAGTCCTTCTTTTTTTTTTTTTTATTTTGAGATAGAGTTTTGCTAAGTTTTGCTGAGGCTGGCCTCCAATGTGCCATCCTCCTCCTTCAGCCTCCAGCCTGGGATTATATACGTGTACCACCACGTCCATTTGGGCTCAACCCATTTCTCCTAAGACAAGACCCTGGGGGATCCCAGGGTGGGTGAAGGGGGAAGGGAAGGCGAGGAACTCACAGCTTGACGAGGAAGGGGTGGTTGACCTCCATGAGGACCGACTTCTCGTTGTGAACATGCTGCTCCTGCTTCAAGCGGATGACCTCGGGGATGCTCATGACCTTGAGGGCAAAGTAGTTCTTAGCAGCCTTCTCCTTCACCAGGTGCACGCGCCCGAAGGTCCCCGTCCCTGGAGAGGAGAGAAGGAACATAAGCAGTCAAGTCTGCCCATGATGGTGAAGGCCATCCAAGGAATCATCGAGGGGGATCTGGGACCTCCAAACAAATCCCACTGGGGTTGGAGGCTTGGTATCCTGGCTGATGTACCCAGGTGGTCACTGTCACATAAAATTTGCAGATACATACACATATGACAGGGAGAGAGGGGCAGAATCACCTGCTCCCAAATGGCTCTTTCACTTGGAGGGAAAGTGGGCGCCATTTTGTAAAAATCCACCCTGGAGAAACCACGCCCTCCCCCAGAGAGCCACAGGAGATAACAGCAAATTATTCCTCCAGCGTGGCCGGCTCTCTTTTTCTTTCTTTCAACAATTCTAGACAAATGTCCTCATTCAAAAATCAAAAAAAATGATCTTATTTCAAAATCAGCCACTTTGACCTTGAGGGCAAAGTAATTCTTAGGTTGGTGACCACTGTGTCACCAACTACACCCCCACACTCCAACCAGACGCCCCATCCAGCATCCACCGGTCCCTTCTGGAACTCCCCGTGGCCCACCCCATCCCAAAAGAGAACCCCTCCCCTCCCCCCAGCCCTTGGCATCTTTGAGCATGTCCCCAAGCTTTGCGGGATGAGGAGGACGCGTGGGGTCAGCCTTCCCTGCAGCTTCAACAGGACAATCAGGTGACATAGGGCGGAAGATAGAAACAGGGGTGTCTGGGTAAAGGCAGCAGCTCTAGAAAGGCACCCCCCTCTCCTTTCTCCCAAGGTCTGAGGTGTCCAAAATATTAAGTCTCAAGAAGATTCTAAGAAGATGGGAACAGGAGGCCCAAAGGCCAGCCTCCATCGGAGACAGACTCTCCACCATGCCTCCCTTTCCCAGAAGGAAAGTCAACTGTGGCCAATGAAGTAACCAACCATGCATGGCCTTGAACCTCACTGACCAGAAGTGTCCAGCATCCCACAGAGGGCTGTGTTCCTTAGCAGAACACCGGGGGGAAATGTGACTACAAGGTTCAGCCAGGAAGAATACATGGTCCATGCAACACACCAACTGGCCAAACATTGGTAGCCGCCATGTTTGTTTGGTACACGTTGGAGTCCAATGGGGAGCCAGGGTGGTGTGTTTTTAAGATGGAGATTGGGGCATGATGTGTAGACCTCTGGAACCCCTCGCAGGCATGAGTGGGCTCTCTGTGGGTCAGGGAATCCACTGGGCCGCCATGTTTTTTTGTACACATTGAAATTGAATGGCGAGCCATGGTGGTGTGTCTGTAAGATGGAGGTTGGGGCAGGAAGTATTGGCCCCTCGAATCCCTCGCAGGCCTTGGTGGGGTGTCTGTGTGTCAGGGAGTCCTCTGATGACCAAGCTCAGCTGACCTCAGTAGAAGCAGAATGTCTTGGACCATTGTTGGTGGCCTAGAGGTGTTTCTGCACTTGGGGACAATGTTACTGAGAGTCGCTCCTTGCTCAGGAAGGACCTACAGGGTCCCATCAGGGATGACACCCAGCAAGCAAATTCTGCATGCAGAATGTCCCCGAGTGGGTCACATGACACCTCGTTCCCAGCTATCTCAATGGATCGGCTTCCTCAAACCAAACACAGGGACCAAGATGGCGCCCAACCCTGTGACCTACTTGAATCTACTTAGCTTTCATGCATTATTTTTTCTCGGTGGAAAAAAATGTACATAGAGTGGGATTTACCACCATAACCTTTTCTCGTATGCGGTTGAGTGGTGTTAAATGCATCTATGCCGTGTAGACACCACGCTGTAGACACCAGTTGTCAATCACAAGTGACTGACAGATGTGATAGGTGTGGACGGGTAACTGGTTAATAGACGGATGGCAGATGATAGATTGGTAGACAACTGGTGGACAGATGGGTGGATGGATAGATGGACAGGTAACGGGTTCATAGGTGACAATATGGTACCGTGACTCTTGAGAAAGCATTTGCATTGTATCGGGTGTCCCGTGACACAGAGAGATGACATAAAGCACACAGGAAGATGGGTGCAGGTTCTAGGCACATGGGGTACCATCTTAGAGGGGAACTGAACACCCACAGACTTTGGGATGGTGACAAGTCTTGGGACCAAAGGCCAAGACTGGAAAGAGAAGCCAAGACCTTAATTCAGACTCACACTTCTTCAGAGGGGACAGACAGTCTCTCTGGTCCCTCCATCCAACCCATCCCATCATCCTGAATCCGCCATCTTGCATTCCTCCTTGTGGCCTCGGGTTTCATTAGCCAGAGTGAGACTTCTAAACCAGGAGGACAGCCATCTACACCTGGGTCAATGTCCCCCGCGGATAACCCGCTCTTGAGCTCACGCCTGAATCCACCTGGTTCTCTCTAAAGTCCCCTAAGATGACCGGAGCGTCCTCATTCATGGGGATCCCAAATCACACCCCAGCTGGGCACCTCCCATGAACTCAAAATGCAACCCCTGATCCTGGTGGGCACCAGAATCCATTCCTATGACCTTCATTCAACCTTTTCCAAGGTTTGTTCTGGCTCTCACTACGTGGGACCTTTTTTTTTTTTTGACATCAAAGAACTGGTGTGGTGGCCACTTGGACCCAACGTTCGTGTCCACCATTATGTTGTGAGAAGGGTTGGAAATGTCCTTGGAGACATGTTGGGAAGCCAAGGTGTGACCTGGGTTTCCACACTGGGGAGATGTCCAACAACCCATGACCCCAGTTGGGTACGATGATAAAAACGAAGACCTTAAAAGACAAAGAACAGAAGGAGAGATTGTCACCTAACACTGAGGAATTACTTTTAACTACAGACGTGAGTCAGTCTTGGCCAGCTCAGAATGCCAATTCACAATGGGTTGTGAATTCAAAATGGCGGCTCTCAAATGTGTTGCTCTTGGGATCCTTTGACCCTCCTCAAAAATGCACCAAGGACCCTCTGGAGCATTTGCTCCTTCACGTAGGGGGTAGGTGGAGGTCATCACCGTAGAAAAAGAATTCAAGCAGAAAGAGTTAAGCAAGAGAGGACACCCATTGGCGTTGGAGGGATGACGTCATCGCACTTCAAGGAAGTTCTGGAAAATTCCAACCAACACACATGGAAAAAATGATTCCTGGGGATCCCACACTGGGCTAGTTCACTCTCTACTGATAAAAGCAACTCCATCATGACATCAGTGTGTTCCTGCAAGGGACACTGTGTCCCTAGAGTACTGAGAATACGCTTTCATCTCTGCAAACAGGGCAAACGGGTAGGTTTAGTTGCCTCTGTTCAGAAAGAAAGAGCAATAATCACACCCCCTTGGGTGGCAAGGAAATGTTCCGAGATCCCCAGGGGGTACCTGAAGCCACCAACCATATCAAACGCTATCCCGGCATTTCTTGGAGATATGGCAGGTGAAGATACGGCATGAAAATAAATGTTTTTTTTTTTTTTTCCTATTCACATGAGCCTATAATTAAGTTTAATTTGTCAATCAGGATTGGTAAAAGATCAGGAACAAACGTGAAAAATAAAATAGAACAACTAAATAAAACAAATCAAACATCAGAACAACTTAACAATGAATGAATTCTGAGTTTTTGGAAATTTCCTGTTTTTGGACAGTGGTTAACGTGGGCAACTGTGAAAACTCAGTAAGGGAAACTTTGCCTACCAGGAGGACCACTGTACTTTTAGTTTGCTAGATTTGCAAATCTGCCCTTTCAGTTCTCAGTGGGAAGTGATTTTTGTTGTCATTTAAGATCCCTAAATGCTCAATGGAAGCATCACACAACTCTTGAACAAATACCACGAGTTTTATCTAACAGAGGCTGCATGCATTAGTTCCTTCCATGTCTAATTATTTCTTTTTTTGTTGTTGGGAGGGGACTGGGGATTGAACTCAGGGGCCCTCAACTCCTGAGCCCATCCCCAGCCCTATTTTGCATTTAATTTAGAGACGGGGTCTCCCTGAGCTGCTTAGCATCTCGCTTTTGCTGAGATTGGCTTTGAACTCACGATCCTCCTGCCTCAGCCTCCCCATCCTTGGAGATAACCAATTCCTACACTATGATTCTCCTTCCCCAACTATTAAACAGTTTCGACATCATCCCTAAGTAGAAGCCTGAGGATCCCAGGAAGTTATCTTAATCACATGTCCTGCTCCCCCAAAGTGGATTAAAAGTCCATCACTCTCACCCTCCCAAGAAGTGGGCAAACTACACACAGAAGATTGCACAAAGAAGATTCAGAAGCTTTAAATTACATTCTGAGTGTCATGAGGCTGCTCCACTCCACTGGAGACATGAACCATCCCTTCACCCAGTGTATCCAGGCTGTATATGCTACCCTCTCATTAGTTACTTAGACTGTCTCTGTATATGCTACCCTCTCGTTAGTTACTTAGACCATCTCTGTATATGCTACCCTCTCGTTAGTTACTTAGACCATCTCTGTATATGCTACCCTCTCGTTAGTTACTTAGACTGTCTCTGTATATGCTACCCTCTCGTTAGTTACTTGGACCATCTCTGTTGCTGGACTGTCATAGTATCAGAGTGCTTGTGTTCAACTCAGTGTTACTTTCCTCAATAAGAGTCCCCAAATAAAAGACAAGTAAGGCCGCCAATACAGAAAGCGGAGGAGTCAGAAAGCGCTTCCTTGAAGATAAAAAGTAGAAGGACAATATGACATTTTAAGAGACAGAGACCATATTCGGCTACCTTGTATTACAAGATATGGCTACAAAATCACTCTATTATTCATGTCACGGTTATTGTTTAGATGTGGTGTCCCCTAAAAGCTCGTGTGTGACACAATGCAATAAATTTTAGAGCTGAAAAGATTGGGTTAGGAGAGGTGTGACCTAGTCAGTGGATTAATCCACTGATGTGCATTAACAGGGCAGGGAGGGTAAGAGTGGAGGAGGTAGGTTACTAAGAGTGGCTTTGGGGGACTATATCTTGTCCCTGGATTCTCCCTCTCTCTGCTCCCTGGTGCCCTGTTCTGAGCTGCTCTCCTCCTCCAGGCCCTGCCGCCATTTTGTTCTGCCTCCCCTTGGGCCAGAGCCATGGAGTCGACCCACCATGGACTGGACCTTGGACACCATGAGCCTCAGATCAACTTCTCCTCCTCTAACCTGTTCTTGTCGGGTCCTTTGGTCACAGCAGAGAAAGAGCTGACTTAAACAAGCCATCTTGGTGGCCCAGAGGTCACATGCAGCCTTGTTGAGAGAACAAAGACTCCCCAAGGGATCGATTTGCAGCAGCACGTTTGGGAGCAGAGCCTGGGTCTCCCTGAAAGGACAGCCTGTCCTGCTCACTCAGTGGGAAAGAACATGAGGTGGCCATCTTCAGGGGAGACTCCTCCCCTGGACCGTGGTGCCACTCTCTCTGGGTAGACGGTGGTGGGGCCGTCTCTCAGGTTTCATTTCCCAAAGTTGTCACTGAACAAGCCCCCGAAACTTCAGACGGACACAAGTGTGCGCAAGCCTCTGTGCAGTTGGTTGTGTGTACAGACAGACTAAGTCGTGCAAGTAGGACCAGAAAGGCAAGCTCGGCTCCACAAGGAACTGACCCTCTAAGAAAGCACCAGGTTTCCACGTGGAGAGAGAGATGGAGCCGAAATAAGATTCACAATTTCTAAATCGCATGGTATTCTGAGGGGCATGGTGCTGCTCCGCTCCATAGGAGACATGAATCATCCCTTTACCCAGGGTATCCAGTTGTATATGCTACCCTCTCGTTAGTTACTTAGACCATCTTTGTATATGCTACCCTCTCGTTAGTTACTTAGACCATCTCTATATATGCTACCCTCTCGTTAGTTATTTAGACCATCTCTATATATGCTACCCTCTCATTAGTTACTTAGACCATCTTTGTATATGCTACCCTCTCGTTAGTTACTAAGGAGCCATGTCTGTATATGCTACCCTCTCGTTAGTTACTTGGACCACCTTTGTATATGCTACCCTCTCGTTAGTTACTTAGACCATCTCTATATATGCTACCCTCTCGTTAGTTACTTAGACCACCTTAGTATATGCTACCCTCTCGTTAGTTATTTAGACCATCTCTATATATGCTACCCTCTCATTAGTTACTTAGACCATCTTTGTATATGCTACCCTCTCGTTAGTTACTAAGGAGCCATCTCTGTTGCTGGACTGACTGCCATAGTATCAGAGTGCTTGTGTTTAAGAGAGAGAGACACACCATATTCAGATAGCTTGTTTTCTAGAATATGGTTATAAAATCCATGTTAATCCATATCACTGGATTAATCCACTGACTAGGCTACACCTCTCATAACCCATCGCCAGCTCCACCCTGGCCCGACATCCAAGTTCTTTCACATCCACGTTCTAAATGAGCAGCCTAAAAATTAGCACCTTGCCTGTACCCAGCCCAGGACGCTCCGATCAAATCTGCCCTCTGAAAAGTCCTTGGACCGTACAGAAGGAGACCAGCACCCGGAGCCCACGACAGCTGCAGGGGCATGCTGTGGGGACGCCTCTCGGCCGCAGGTGAAGACCGGGATTATTTTCTTCCTGTGGCTTGTGGGGCGGAGAGGCAGCTGGTGGTGTTGGTTACACAGAGGAGGAAGCCAAGGCTAAAACCCGGGCAGGAGGGAGAGAGAAACTCAGAGCCCTGGACACGCACAGGTCAGTAGGAGGGATCCGTGGTGGGATCTCCAAACCACAGTGGGCAGCTGGCAGGTGGGGGTTTCTTGACCTATTTCTTGCAGGATTCTAAAGTAGCCAAGGGTACAATGGACACCTTGGGGGCTCAGGTTTCAGAGGTCTCAGTGCATGGACAGCTGGCTCCATTCCTCAGGCTCGCGGTGAGGCAGGACATCATGGCGGAAGGGGGTGGTGGCGGACAGCCGCTCAGGACAGGGCTCGGGACAGACAGACCCCACCTTCCAGGAACAAAATATAAGGACAACTCCCACGGCCCACCTCCTCCAGCCACACTACACCTGTCTACAGTGTCCACCCAGCTAATCCATATAAGTGGATTAATCCACTAATGAGGTTAGATCTCTCTCTCATAATCCAAGAGGGTGAATATCATGGCGGAAGCATGTGGCAGAGGGAAGCAGGGAGATTCCGCTCTCCAGATGCAAAATATACACCCCAAAGCCCCGTCCCCAATGCCACTTCCTCCAGCCACACCCCACCTGCTTCCAGTTACCACTCAGTTAATGCCAACAGGGGATTAATTCACTAACCAGGTCAAGACCCTCGCGACAACCCAATCATTTCTCCTCTGGACATTTCGGCCTGTCTCACACGTGAGCTCTTTTTAGGAGACACCTAATATCTGAACCATGACACAGAACAACCTTTCCTCTTTATACGTGGATTATCTCAGGTGCCTTGTCACAGTCCCGGAGAGCTGGCTGGTGCACATTCCAAGCTGGTTCCCGAGCTCTGGGATGATGGGATTTGCTGTTCTCCCCAAGCCCAGGCTGTCCCTGCTCCTTCCTCTTGGGTCCCCTAATTGCAAGTCCCCGATGAAAGCATGCACATGCAGACGCTGGCCAGCTGCAGGGGTGGGGTCACTCCCATCCCGCCAAACACGGGAAGAGCCTAAGCACTCAAGGACTGGAGAGCACTGCTCGCCTGCCCTGCACCTGCAAGGCCCCTTGGGTCTGCAGGGTGACTCCAAGGCACTGATTCAGCCCTGTGAAATCACCACCAGGATGAGTCACCGAGGATTTCCAAAGTGGCCTCCCTGCAGGGTGACCGATATCTCTCTGGGCCTCACCCGTAAACTATCCAAATAACCACCTCAGAGGAGGGCGGTGCGTCATGCACGCGCTGCAATTCACCCCAGGGACCTGTGCACCTTAGCAGGACTTTGGGGACACAATCTCCTTCCTGTGGGTCAGTGAGGGAGGATTTCTCAGTGGGCACCAGGGCTCTCTGGGAAGATGCAGGTCCCATAAAGGATTTAGGGTCCAACATGGAATCCCCCGGGATTCCCAGGATTGGGTCTTTGTGGAGTCCCCGTGTGTGGAGCAGGATGGGACGAGAATGAGTTATGGGAGGGAAGTTGATCTGGGGCTCATGGTGTCCAAGGTCCAGTCCCTGGTGGCCAACTCCATGGCTCTGGCCCAAGGGGAGCAGAACAAGATGGCGGCAGGGCCTGGAGGAGGAGAGCAGCTCAGGACAGGGCACCAGGGAGCAGAGAGAGCTCTGCCCACCAGGGACAGGACAGAGACCCCCAAGGCACAGCCCAGGGACCCCCTCCTCCAGCCACACCCCACCTGCTGCAGTCACCACCCAGTGAGTCCATCCAAGTGGATTAATCCAGTTAGTCTACACCCAGTGAGTCCATCCAAGTGGATTAATCCACTATTAGGTTACACCAGGGAGCAGAGAGAGCTCTGCTCACCAGGGACAGGACAGAGACCCCTAAGGCACAGCCCAGGGACCCCTCCTCCAGCCACACCCCACCTGCTGCAGTCTCCACCCAGTGAGTCCATCCAGGTGGATTAATCCACTATTACGTTGCACCAGGGAGCAGAGAGAGCTCTGCTCACCAGGGACAGGACAGAGACCCCTAAGGCACAGCCCAGGGACCCCTCCTCCAGCCGCACCCACCTGCTGCAGTCTCCACCCAGTGAGTCTATTTAAGTGGATTAATCCACTATGAGTCTACACCTCTCATAACCCAATCATTCCACCTCTGAACCTTCTTGCACCATCTCCCACATGAGTTTTGGGGGGACACCTCACATGCAAACCAACGCGGGGCACAAATGACAAAGCAAAAAAAAAAATTAAAAATTCAATCTCGGCCCCACCCACTCCAACCCAGCATCAGAGAGGCCAGAAAAAGCGTCTCCACTTATGAAATGCACAGGAAAACCGCTCGGGGAACTAGGGCCTTCTCAACAGCGTGTGCAGGACGGGTTGATTGAACATCTGCCAGGAAATATTGGAAGACAGAGGACCCGCCAGGGTGACCCTCACCTCTGCCTGGGACATAATGGCCAGTCCTCAAAGGGTCAAGTGTTAGGTCTCCCGGGGGTGGCGTTGGGGACAGGTAGGTAGCAAGACTTTGAAGAGGTGAGGCGTAGCAGGAGGTGGCAGGTCATTGAGCAGGATTAGGTTCACATGAGTTTGAAATAAATATAGGAAAAAAAAAAAAAAACCAGAAGAAACCTGTTTTCTTTATAAGTAGCCAGCCTCGGGTATTTTGTTATAGCAATGAAAAAAAAGAAACTCATGCACCTATTACCAATCCATTGACATGCTAAAGAATATCTGTGCATGAGGGCTGGGGACAGAGCTCAGGTGGCAGAGGGCTTGCCTGGCATGCACAAAGCCCTGGCTTCAATCCCCAGCACCACCAAGAAAAAAAAAAATTGTGCACAAGCCCCTCTCTGTGACCTCTATCTGTGTCCAATGTCCCCGGAAAAGCCAGGCTCAAATCCCTTGAAGGCGACTGCATTTTACCTTGGAGCAGTCGTGAAATGTGCGAGAGCTTCTTCGTGTCTAGCAGCAGCTAAGAGCTTGGGAGAGGGGGCCATTAGGTCGGGCATACCTTTCCACTGAGGCCGATGGGTTCCAAAGCATCAATTAAGTCAAATAACCCCTTGCACACCCACACGCGTGCACCCACACCTAAGCCATGATTTACAGTCGCGTGGGTGGCTCCTGGGAGCCGGCCCTTCCCCTCCTGGGCAGCAACCACAGAGCCTCTTATTGTCACCTCGTGTTCTTGGTTTATGTGCATTAACCTCCTGGGACAAGGGCGGAGGCCAGGCTGCAGTGCGGCCTCCCTCGGGGCCTCCGTCTCCCATAGGAGAACAGCGCATTGAGCACAGGTTGCCTTTCAGAAGACCAATGGGGGGACCCTCCCTGGACCCTCCTGTGTCTGTCCAAGTGCACACAGTGGTGGGCGGAACGAAGCTGCAGGTGTTAAAGATGCCGGCAGCTGGCCTTCAGTGCGGAGATCTCCTGTGTGACCAGGGACGGAGACAGAGCAATGGGTGGCCTCCTGCCCTGGGTCCCTGGTTTAAGACTGGATGCTCTTGGACCCTCGTGGTGCAAGCGATGGAAAGACCAACCCCCCATGCATGTCCAGACCACTGCTGTCCACCCCAGAGAACGAGCCTCGCCCACCCTGGACCTCGGGCCTCCAGCCTCCAAGAATGTTAGAGAAAACCTCTCCTCTCTTGTCTGTTCCAAGCGCCCTGGGGGAGGAACAGCGGGGCGGGTGCGTTCCTTCCTGCAAGGACCCCCACTCACAACCTGGGGACCCACGGTCCCTCACCACCGCCCCAAATGGCCATCTCTGTCCTTTATCCATCGTCACCAGCCAAACCAGGGCCTCCAAAGGGGTTCTAGAAGCTCACAAAGGACCAGGAACGCGGGGGTCCCTTTGAAGCCTCAGAGAAATGCACACTCTCGGGTGCCACCTGCCCTTCCAATGATACTCGCGGGAGCTCCTGGATCAAACCCTACCTGAAGCTAACATTATGCCTGAGCATCTCAAAAAACCCTCCCACAATACACTTGTTTTTTTTTCCTTAAGCTGGGGTCCAGGTTTGCACAGTCCCCATGCACGGGACTCTAAGGTCACCCAAGGCTGAGCACACCAGCCCCAGTTGCTCTTCCGCCCAGCGCTCTCAGGTGCACGATCCCCAGGGTCACGTCCCCCCTGTCCTCCTCAGCTCCGCGTGAGATCAAGGTTCCCAGTTCCTCTTCCAGTGGCTGCCACAGTCCCGCCCCCTCTGACGTGCTGTCACCCGGGTCCCCATGTGACCCTATTACCCGTCCCTCCCCTATAATGTGGTGACCCTCGGCAGAACCTTCTGACTCCCTGCTCATGCCCAGGGCTCACTGGGTGCTACCCCATGGGACAGGAAGTGCAGGAAGCCACAGGCTGGTGCACAACTGTCATGCCAGCAGCTGGGGAGGCTGAGGCAGGAGGATCGCGAGGTCAAAGCCAGCCTCCACCAAAGGGAGGCTGTAAGCAACTCAGGGAGACCCTGTCTCTAAATAAAATGCAAAATAGGGCTGGGGACGGGGCTCAGGGGTCGAGGGACCCTGAGTTCAATCCCTGGTACCCCCAAATTTTTTTAAAAAATCCCCCCCAACCCACTCCCCATACAGAGAGCCATAATGTGAGAAATCAAGGGACCTGATTGAGCGCTGCCCACCAGATCCAGCCTGTCACCGAGGTTCCCTGCAGGGATGGGTGTGGCTCAGGGGTGGACAGCTGGCCCAGCCTGGGGACAGCACCGGTTTCCATCCCCAGGAGGGAGACAATCAATAAATAAGAGCTCGGGGGGAAACTCAGAGAAAATTCCCCAGGTCCTCCCCAAGAAAGCGAAAGGGCTTGGGTCGAGGTGGGAATGCATCTCAAGAAAACCAGGGCGTGGCCGGCGCTTCCTCCGGGTGGGGAAGTCCACCGCTGAGGCCCTCCGCAGGGCACCTCGTCCCCAGGAATGTCCTCCTGAGGGCCTCTCTAGTCAGCCTCCACTATGGACGGGTCCACCCTGGAGCCCACAGAGAGCCTGGTCCCATCCCCATGGGGGGCCCCAGCTCCCTGTCCGCATTTGGGGGAAGGAAGTGTCTAGTCCTGGGGATTTCAGGATGCGTCCGGCGGAGCCTGGGCCTGGGGACAGACTGCCCACCTGACTTCCAAGGCTGGGGTTCAGGAGGCACAAAGAGGAGGCCATCGAGGTTGGAACGGATCCAAGAGGGCGCCCCATGGCTCGGCCACTTGAGATGCCAGCGGTCGCGGTGGGTGCCTCAGCAGATCCCACCTGGAGCTTGACCCTGGACTTCACCCTCCAGAGCTATGAGCAGGAGCTGTCAATCAATGCAGGTGCCTGGTCTCCGTTAGTCTGTTACAGGGATGGGGTGACTCAAGCCTGGACACAGGGAACGTGTTCCTCGCGGGGACTGTGGTGGCCGCACGAGGTCCTCGTGACGCGCATCTTTCGCATAAGCAAATGGGGAGAGAGGGACATTGGCCGGTGAGCGAGCGAGCGTGGTGGGGCTCAGGAGGCTGAGGCTGGAGGATCTGCGAGCTGGGAGGCCGGCCTCAGCAGCTCAGGCAAGCCCTAAGCAACGGAGTGAGACCCTGTTTCCAAACAAAAAAAAAATAAAAATGTGAGCTGGGGAGGTGGCTCAGTGGGTAAGCAGCCCTGGGTTCCATCCCTAGAATGGAAAAAAAAAAAAAAAAGAGGAAAGACAAAGAAAAAAACAGAGAAAAAGGAATGTGAAGAAAAATGGAATTTGGGCCTCGGAACTCACAGGAGAAGGGACTCCAGAGCAAATGAGCACTGACTTGACGGCCCTGAGATGTGCCCCACAATCTCGGGGTCCTCACGGGGGTCAAAGGGAAAGAGGAGACCCTCAAGGAGGTCAAGATGCTCTCGCTGGTGACGAAGAGCGTCGTCACCCACAAGAGGGACCGGGGGACACGGTGCAAACCCAGCACACCTGTGTGTGACAGGGATCTCAGGGATCCCGCCCAACGCACCCCGGAGTTCTCAGCTAGCTCCTTGCAAAGTCATTCTGGAAGGTTCCGAGGGACGGGGTCTGGGATGAGGAAAGAATGTTTCAGTGTGGGGAGGGTTTTGCTGGGGGCCTGTTCCTCCCGCCTGCCCAACACCTGGAAAACACGGTGATCCTAGGTCCACCAGGAACACCGGATCGTCCTTCTTTGTGGACAAACACAAACACCTGCAGCAAAAATCAGCTTCGCAACTCCTGCCCAGCCCCGTCGGTCCCTAGGGGTGGTCCCCAGAGGCAGCCACGTTCTGTTTGTAAGGATGTTACTCACTAGCGGGGGCCACCTGGAGCCACCCGTGATGTCAAACACGGTGGCTGCACACACCAAATCCGGCACCTCTGGGGACCTCGCCTGCAGACCCCCAGCCTTTCCCCAACTGACCTTGTCTGCAAGTGCACCGTGTTGTGTGACAGGGACAGGGTGCCGTTCCCATTGTTGCCCTGGGTGCACGGCCACCACTGTTGGATCAGAGCTGGGGCAGCCCCGCCCCGCCCTTCTCTCCGCCAGCAAAACAGCTCGGAGATGCGCCCTGCCCGGCCTCCGGGGGGAGAGAGGGGGAGGGGGGAGAGAGGGGGAGGGGGGAGGGACAGACACCCAGGGGACAGGGAGACACGGGAAGGCGGGGAGGTGGAGGCAGAGGACACAGTGCGGCTGTCACCCTGCGCCCCTCCGCCTGGCTCTTGTTGGCCAAGAAACCCAACCAGCGCCCGCAGGAGCAGCCCTTGCCCCGTGGACACACACAGGACGCCCTGTCCCCTCCTCCGCTCATCTTCCTGGCAAGCGACAAGCCTCGGTGACACCCTTAGCAACCCAGTGTCGCTAGGAAGCCACGGGCCGGCGGGTGGGTGCCAAGAGTCGAAACGGGGCGCCCACGTCCGTCTTCGGATCCGCCAGCCCCTGCCCAGGACCTCGGGGCCCCCGGAGAACCGGAACCCCACCTTTCCAGCTGCCCCGTCGGGTCCGGTTCCGAGGCCAGGGCGCAGCCAAGGCAAAAGAGTCCAATAACAGAACCCCAAGTGTCGCACGCACGGGACAGAAAGGCGCACTGGGTATGGAGCCAGGGCCCCGACTCAGCCCCAAGCCGCACCCCGGTCCCCAGGCGCTGCAGGACACCTGTGCACCCCACCCCAAGCCCTGCGCTTCGGCCACCCGGGGAGGGACCTGTCCACTCCACGCGGGGCTAGTCTCCCACCCAGCTCGGCGACAGGCGGCCCTGGGGCAGCTCCGCAGGTGCCTCCGGAGCCGCCGCCTGCCCCTGGGGGTCGCAGCCTGAGCACTGCGCGCCAGGCCCCCAGTGTTTGGTGGCTCCCAGTAACTTCTGTGACGCTCAGCCGCCCAGTCGCCTGGGTGGCGTTGCTATGGGGGCGGGGGGAGGGGAGAGGACACCATCAGAAACTTCGGGAGGGAAACCCGGGCGCGGGGAGTGGGGGGGGGGGAGCCTGGCGACACGGAGGAGCCTCGGTGCAGGGGCAGCGGGGCCAAGCTCCGGGGGCCCTTTGTCTGACCTCCGCGTCCCGGGCGCACGGGGGTCGCGCGTGCTACTCACCCACGGTGGCCAGGATGTCGAAGTCCTGCAGGGAGTAGCTCGGCGGCTCGGGCGAGGGCGCCTCGGGGCTGGGGCTGGGCGCGGGCGCCCCGTCGGGAGTGCGCCCCGCGGCCGCCGGAGGCTCGGGGTCCGCTGCGGCCGCCGCGGCCAGCCCCGGCGCCTCCATGGGGGCCCCGCGTTGCCGGCCGCGGGCCGCGGGCCGCCGGGCTTCCCGGGACTCAGCCTCCGAGGGCGGCGCGGCGGCGGCGGCGGCATCAGCGGAGGCCACCCATGCCCGCCCGGCGCCTCCGGGTGCGCGGCCCGGCGCGGCGGGGACAAAGGCGCAGCGCGGGGCGGCGCTCAGTGCAGGAGCAGCAGCAGCAGCTGGTGGGAGTAGCCGGCGGCCTCCGGGGCGCGGCGCGAGCCGGGCGGTGGCGAGGGCGGTGGAGGCGGTGGAGGCGGAGGAGGCGGTGGAGATGGTGGAGGCGGTGGCGTGGCCGGGGCGCAGGGCGAGGCGGGGTCCGGGCCGCGGGCGCCCGGCTCCCTGTTCATTCCTCGGCTCGCGCACCAGCCACGGGCAGCGCTGGCCCCTCACCGGCGAGAGAGGGGGCCCGGGCGGAAGCGGCCTGGGCGGGGCGATCCCCGGAGCGCGAGCGCGGCCAGGCGCGCGGGGACCGCCCGGGGGCGGTGTCGGGTCCGCGCTCCGCCCCGCGCGCAGCCCCGCCCCGAGCCGCGCGGCCAGGGCTCCCGGAGCTGCCGCGGCCCGTCTGCGCCCAGGGCGCGCCCGCGCGGGGTCCCCACCCTGCTCCCCGGCGACGCGCACGGCCACCACCCAGGTCGCCGCGCCCCAGCCCCCCCCGCCCCCCGGGGAGGAGAGGCGGGAAGCGGGCGGGGCCGGGCGGGCGGGGCCGCGACCCGAGTAAAGTTTTAAAAAACAGAAGTGAAAATGGAGCTCGCCAACCCCAGGGTCCCCAAGCGCGCTGTGCCCAGCGAACCCCGCGAAGGCTCGCTCGGTGCATCGGGTGGACAGGCCAGAGGCCCCGCCCCAGGGGGCTTCCTGCTTCTGCCCCCTCCCCCCCCGGACTCCGGGGATTGAGAGATCTCGATGTGGGGACAGAGGAGGGACACAGGGACCTGCCTGGGCGCTCTCGGCAGCTTCCTGTGAGTCTATGATTATTTCAAAATAAACATTTTACTAAAAAAAAAAAAAGAGAGAGAGAGAGATAGAGAGAGAGAGAAGCATTCAAGCGCTACAGCGACGGCACACAGGGCGGGCGGGCCGACGGGCCACCGTTCCTACCCAGGGACAGTCTCTGACCACTCGGGAACCGCTGCAGACATTTTAGTTTCAGATGCACCACGGTCGTTTGCCTTTGGCCGGTGCAAACCTGCCCCCCGCTCCCCCCACACACACACACACACTCGGCCACAGGCTTTAAAAGGGCTCTCGTGTGCGTGCACTTCAAGTGCAACTGGACGCCGGGCCAGTGGCCACCCCGTTCCCTGGGGATCTGGTTAAAAGCAGCCTGGGTTGGGCGGGAGCGGCCTCGATGTCACCCGCTGGTTGACCCTCAGGTCGGAGCGGGGATTTGAGTGGCAGGAGGGCAGAAGTACATTGTTTTGAGGGACGCCAGGTAGTCTGTGACTTCAGGGACTGTCCCCAGCCCCGGGGCCTCCTGGGTAAGCCACCGAAGAGCATTTTGAAGGAAATCAGGCCGTGCCACCCGGCACAGCCAGCAGCGAGGGGGCGACAGGAAGTCTAACCCGGGGCTCTGGGTGTGGCTTTGTGGGCCCTGGCTACCATCCCCCACCTGCATCTTGTGGGTGGCAGGTTCCTGGGGGGCGGGGCGGGGAGAATGGAATGCAGAAAATGTGCACCGCCTGGTGACACTCTGGGCGCCTGGTTGGGCCCGGGACCCGCGCCCCTGCTGAAGGGACTGGGGGGCCAGCCGAGGTCTGGCAGATGGAGGCCCCCAAACCCACGTCCTCCGCACTCGGATCTGCGGTGCGTCCAGCGAATCAAGTCTTTGCCTACCGAGGCCCGGAATGCACGCAGGCACGCACATGTTTTTGCTTGCAGAGTGCATTCGGGTAGACGCAACGCGGGGAACGTGCAGGTCCAAACCCTTCTCGGTGGCTGCCCCCCGGTGGCTGTGATGGGACCTCGCCCACCCTGGGCTGGCCCGCATCCCCACCCCGGCCCCCATGCCCACCCCTTCCTATCCACAGCACCAGTGTGTTTTGCAACAAAGCCGCTTGCATCTGGGCGGATCTTAAAAAGGGGAGAAAAAAAAAAATTCTTTGGAAACCACATCCCAGTGGTTGACAGACTAGAAAAAAGCAAAATCCCCCGAAGCTGGGCATGAGCAGGATTGTTTTCTCGGGGTGAGGGAGCTCTGTCACAGCCAAGGAATGAGTCCCTCCCTGCCCCTAAGCCACTGAACACTTCTTACGGGGGATTAGGATACTCGGTGTCTTTGCAGGTGCGTGCACCTAAGCAATAATTGATAAACCAAGTTAAATGCACGCGCCAGTATGCGTATGTGTATTTTGCACATATAGGATGTATGCAATACGTACTGTTTTATATATGTGCAGAATATATGTAGTATTTTTTAAAAAAACAAGAGTTGATATATGCCGGGCGCGGTGCCACATGCCTGTCATCCCAGCGGCTGGGGAGGCTGAGGCAGGAGGATCGCGAGTTCAAAGCCAGCCTCCGCCAAAGCGAGGCCCTGAGCAACTCAGGGAGACCCTGTCTCTCAATAAAATGCAAAATAGGGCTGGGGACGGGGCTCAGGGGTCGAAGGCCCCTGAGGTCAATCCCTGGTACCCCAAAGAAAAAAAATCCCAAAAGACATTACAAGAAAAAGAAAAGTAAAATAATCATCTTGAAATGGGGGTATCAAGCTTAAGAAGAGGGCTACTTATTCTCTATACAAATGGAAGGGTCTTCTACATTTCCTAGAAATGGAACCACCGGAGGAGATCCCACAGAATAGGAAAAATGTCAAGAAGTTGGTTGTTGAAATAGAAAGGAAGGATTGAAAATGAAAATCCAGCCGGGGGTCATTCATATGTAAAGTTGATTTATAATAAATAAGAGTTGGCTGGGGATGTGGCTAGGTGGGAGATTTTCCGCAGGATGGAGGTCTCAGGTTCGAAGCCAGCGCCATCAAACAAATAAATGCATTTTAAAGGAACGCAGCGGAGGCCAAAAGTGGAACTCAGCCACTTTCTCTGGACCCTCAGAACAAACCCTTGCCACCTGCTTGGGGCCCCTGTGTGAATAAGCACAGAAACCTTGGTGGGATACCCAGGATGGCACAGTTGGGGTTCTCCGGATTCTCCTCGGAGCGATTTATTTTTTCAAAGTCCAACTTGCAGAATGCAGAGGAGAAGAAATAAAAATGCGTGGGCAAAGTGACCCCATTTTTTAAGGCAGTTTTGAGCATAAAGGCAACAGACCTTTTGCATCTAAAGACAAGGTGCACGCACACTGCCCAGCTGCAGATTCTGCACCAGGGTCTCCAAAATGGGAAGCTTCCGGTTGCATTTTGGGACACACACAGGGACGTGTGCAAATCCCCCCCCCCCCAATCCTTAGGAGAATGGCCCCCGTCTGCCCTGCGGGTGGAGAATGCCGACATTTTTCATTTCATTCCCGTTTAAATTTTTATTCTCATTTTTTTTTTTCTTCCTGGCAGCGGGTCAACTTTTATTGAAACCCAGAGACACTTCAGAACAGGCTCGAACTGGTTTTATGGAGGATTGGGAAACCTGACCCCTACCCTGGCTATAAAGCTGTGCTGGGTATTTAGCTTAATTTCTTGCTTAATTTCTTTTTTTTTGAGGCTAGTGGAGGGTCCTGGGATGGAACCCAGGGGCCTCGACCCCTGAGCCCCGTCCCCAGCCCTATTTTGCATTTTATTTAGAGACAGGGTCTCCCTGAGTTGCTTAGGGGCCTCCCTTTGGCGGAGGCTGGCTTGGAACTCACGATCCTCCTGCCTCAGCCTCCCCAGCTGCTGGGATGACAGGCGTGTGTCACTGCTGTGCCTGGCTCTTAATGTGTAAAGAGAGGATCAAACAGTTTTTAGGGACCCCCGGAGCAAGCTCACTTGCCAGCCACGCCCCCCGGGGGAGACAGTCTGCAGCATGGACCAGCCCGAGGTGACCAAGGAGGAAACCCGGTTTGCCTGGGAGCCAGGGAGACGAGATAAATAAAAAAACCCCATAAGCACCGTGACCTTGGAGATGAACTTGGGCCTCTCCGTGGAGGATGACTCAGCGCCCTAGTATCTCCAGCAGAGGGTGGGGTTTGGAGGCAGTCGGGAGGGAGGGCTGGGATTGAGAAGTTGGATTTGATCAGTGCACCTCCTGTGCGTGTGTACAGTTACCACACTGAACCTCATCCACTCTGTACAAGGAATATCTGTTAATCAAAAATATTTTAAAAAATGAAAATAATGTTGGGGAGAACGCAGCCGATGACAGATGCTGTTCAGACTACTGCCTAGTGATTAATTAAAAAAAAAAAAATGGTTGTAAGCTACTTCCTTCTTGGGTGCTGGTACTAAAATAAACTGCTGATGTGTCAAAATCTGTGTTGGAGGTCAGGCCCCGAGACACACGTCTGTCATCTCAGAGGTTCAAGAGGCTGAGAGAGGAGGATGGCAAATTCAAAACCAGCGGGGCTGGGATGTGGCTCAAGCGGTAGCGCGCTCGCCTAGCATGCGTGCGGCCCGGGTTCGATCCTCAGCAGCACCACATACCAACAAAGATGTTGTGTCCGCCGAGAACTAAGAAAAAATAAATAAATGTTAAAATTCTCTCTCTCTCTCTCTCTCTCTCTCTCTCTCTCTCTCTCTGTCCCCCTCTCTCACTTTCTCTTTAAAAAAAAAAAAAAAAAAAAAAAAAAAATTCAAAACCAGCCTCAGCAACTTAGTGAGGCCTAAGCAACCTGGTAAGACCCTGCCTCAAAAATAAATAAATTGATTAATAATAGTAATAAATACAGGACTTGGGATGTGGCTCAGTGGTTAAGCACCCCTGGGTTCAATCCCTGATATAAGAAAAAAAAAAAATCTATGTTGGAAAATAAAAGCATCAAAGATCAGATAAAAAATATGAAGGTTTAAAATATAATAATAAGCATTTATTTACGTTATTATGTGACCGTAGATCTTAGGAAAAATAAAAGTACTTCTACGTAATTAATATAAAATAATGTCACTTGGAATAAGGACACTTACCTAAGGAATTATAAAAAAGGCACATTTCTGTTTACATTGTCTAGAAAAATATGCATGTTTTTATGTACGTGCACAAACTCACACACATATATATATATAGATATCTATATAGACACACACACATATGAAAAAATGGATTTAGACCCACAGATACATGTATAGACAAATGTAAATTTATAAACTCATTTTTATGTCTGTTTGCAAACTTTTCTCTGTGTGTGTGTATATATATAAAATCATCTTTCACTATCTGTAGGGGTTTGGTTCCGAGATTCCCATACGCTCAAGGACTGTGTGACTGAGCTTTATGTTTCTGTGACCAAGATACCTGGATCAATTTTAAAAATGGGGACCTTTTATTTGGGCTCACAGTGTCCCAGGTCCAGTCCCTGGTGGCCGACTCCATGGCTCTGGCCCAAGGGGGGGGGCAGAACAAGATGGCGGCAGGGCCTGGAGGAGGAGAGCAGCTCAGGACAGGGCACCAGGGAGCAGAGAGAGCTCTGCCCACCAGGGACAGGACAGAGACCCCAAAGGCACAGCCCAGGGACCCCCTCCTCCAGCCACACCCCACCTGCTGCAGTCACCACCCAGTGAGTCCATCCAAGTGGATTAATCCACTATTAGTCTACACCAGGGAGCAGAGAGAGCTCTGCTCACCAGGGACAGGACAGAGACCCCCAAGGCACAGCCCAGGGACCCCCTCCTCCAGCCACACCCCACCTGCTGCAGCCACCACCCAGTGAGTCCATCCAAGTGGATTAATCCACTATGAGTCTACACCCAGTGAATCCATCAAAGTGGATTAATCCACTTATTAGTCTACACCCAGTGAGTCCATCCAAGTGGATTAATCCACTATTAGGTTACACCAGGGAGCAGAGAGAGCTCTGCCCACCAGGGACAGGACAGAGACCCCCAAGGCACAGCCCAGGGACCCCCTCCTCCAGCCACACCCCACCTGCTGCAGCCACCACCCAATGAGTCCATCCAAGTGGATTAATCCACTATTCGTCTACACCTCTCATAACAAGATGGATGGGTGGATGGATGGGTGCATGGGTGGGTGGATGGATGGGTGCATGGGTGGGTGGGTGGATGATGAATGGATGCTGGATGAATCCATGGATGGATCCTTCCTTAGCTGGAAATTGCGATGGGGCTGGAGAGAGAAGTCACCAAAGAAAGAGGAAGAGCCGGTCGTCCGGGTGACCCACAGACCTCGAATTGATGGTGCGTCTGGAAAACAGCCCCAGGGCGGGAAGCCTTGAGTCAGAGCTTCTCGGGAAACACAGGGCCCTTGTTTGTGAGCAGGTGCTGCCCGTCCTTGGGCGGCTGAGGTGGGACGGTGACTTCAAGAGCTGTCTGCCGGGTCCCCTGAGCCGGGGGGCAGGGGGAGCCGCAGAAAGAGCAGGACCCCAGGTGAACCTTAGCTTCCTGCAAAATGAGGCAGATATTCCCAGTGTGCTGGGTGTCAACAGGCTGATCCACCATCCGTGTGCATGCAGCTACTTCTCTCCACACCAACCCGGTGACACAAGCTGCATGCTACGTGGCACGTGCCTAGTGCATGTAAATATGGTGCATGTGACTCTATAGATAACAGGTGTACTTAAATATATAATGAACCCTAGAGGTGCTTGACCCCTGAGCCCCCTCCTCAGCCCTATGTTGCATTTTATTTAAAGACAGGGTCTCTCTGAGTTGCTAAGACCTTTGCTGCCTTGCTGAGGCTGGCCTCCAACTCACCATCCTCCTGCCTCAGCCTCCCGATCTCCCAGGATGAACAGGCGTGGGCCCCGCGCCCTGCAAGGGACAATTCTTCTATTCAATAAAATTATTCCTTCTTTATCCAACATCTCAATTCAACCCGCATTCTTTTTTTTTTATAAGGAGTTTGACTCTTTTGGGACTGGAGGTGGGACTCGGGCGCTCTTCACCACGGAGACCAAAACATATTTTTTTTTTTTTTTAACGAAGGCGATTTCTAGGTGTTTGTGACATCATCTCGGAGTTGGGTTGGAAAGCAGAGGCTCAGGGCCCAGGGTTGGTGGGCGCCACCCTGGAGCGCCTTCCATCCCGCGGTCGGGAGCAGGTCTGCGCACTTGGCTGTGGAGGTCGCCCAGGTCCGCAGTGGGTGGGGACCCGACAGAGGGACTTATTATTCTTATTTTTCTTTCTCTGTCTCAGCTTTTTTTCTAGGCTGTTCGCATCTCCCACTTGGAAAGGCTGCGGAGAGCATTTTTCTAAAGACCTTGGAGCGTTGACGCGCGTTGGAGACCCGAGCCCGGCCTCCCGGCTCCCTGCGCCCCCGGGGTCACCCGGGGAGACCGCGCTGCGCCCGCGGGAGGGCGGGTCCCTGGCCCGGCTGGGCGCGGGGTGGTTTTTCCTGCGGAGATAACATCAGGTTCTCAGGGCCCAGCGCGGGAGCCGAGTGCCCAGACGGAGCGCAGGGCGCCCCCGGGCCTCGCAGATCGGATTTCTGTTCCCTGTTGCTCAACTTCTTTCTGCACCTCTGAATCCCGGTGGAGGCAAAAGGAACTCAACACGCGGCTGGAAAAGTGGGTGCCCCATGGAGACGGAGAAGGACATCTAACGCCTTTCATTTCTATTTTATTTTATTTTTTGGGACACGGTCTTGCTAAGTTGCTGAGGCTGGCCTCCAACTTGCAATCCTCCCTCCTCAGCCTCCTGAGTTGCGGGGATGGGAGGCGCGCACTACCACGCCTGGCTTCCCCTCTAATTTTTTTTTTCTTTCTTCTTCTTTCTTTTGGTGGCTGCTTTGGTATAATTAGAACAGCCCATGAGACTAAAAACGGCCTGTGTGTGACTCTGCCTGCTAATGACTTCTCCTTTTTTTTTTTTTTTTTAAACTTATTTATAAGAACACTTCTGTGTCCTAAGATGCTTGGAGATGCGTCCGGGAAAAGGAAACTCAAAACATGTGCTTTTCAAGGGAAATGTTTGACAGGTTTCTATATTTATGAAAGGATCCTCGGGTTCTATTTTTTTTTTAAATAGCTTATATGAGAGTTCCTCTGTGTGACAGAAAAGCAATTAAAATCTTCTCAGCTGGGGACACTTGGGTTATCAATCCTGTGGCGGCTCCCTGCAGGGAGGGACAGCTCCCTGGGACTGGTTTCCATAGCAACAGGCTGGAGCAGGGTCAGGTTCCTGATAAGGGTGGGGGAAGGGCTCTTTCAATCTCTCCAGAGGCAGCCTCCAACGTCCCCCGGACTCCTCTCAGAACGGGCCTCCTGGATCCGACCTGACTCCATCCTACCTCCACGCTCACGGCCTCCCTAATGCTGGCCTCACTGGGGTCAAAAGATCCGTCTTCAGAACCAGCCTGCCCGTTTGGGGAGGTTGTCCCTGAGACCCTTGGGTGGCTGAGTTGAGGCTGGACTCTAAGTTACCGTCCTCCTGCCTCAGCCTCCCCGATTCCTGGGATTACAGGCAGCGGCCCGAGTTGCATTTCCTCCACCCTCATGAAGAAACGGTCCAGACTTCAGACAAGGCCACCACCTTCCTGTTTGGGTGTGGGTGGGGGGACTGCGGTGACCCAGGGGCTCCGCAGACCAGGTCCTGTGTTGAAATGGAAACAAACAGGTCCCCAGGGAACAAGGTCCTCTCTGTGGGTAGACCTGGTCCTGCAGCCAGGGGAAGGGGGATGTGTGTGTGGGGGGGTGCCCACTGGGCCAGCCGTGGACGAAGAGGGTTTTGCAGCCTCTATTTCCTTCCCCCGTAGAGCAGGAGGATCGTGAGTTACAGCCAGCCTCCACCAAAGGGAGGCCGTAAGCAACTCAGGGAGACCCTGTCTCTAAATAAAATGCAAAATGGGGCTGGGGACGGGGCTCAGGGGTCGAGGGCGCCTGAGTTCAACCCCGGGTACCCAGAGGTAGGTTGCTCGGTGAGTGCATGATATCAGCACCATCTACGATGCTGTGACGGTCGCTTAGACAACCATCATCCCTTTGCAGTGTATCCGTGCTGTATATGCTACACTCCTGTTGGGTACCCACCAGGAGTGTAGCCTATACACCTTGGACACACTGCACCCAAGGGATGATTCCTGCAGGGGGCGCTGTGGGAGGTGAACCTGCAAGATGGCATGAGCTGCTCCGAAGGAACGACGGGTGCTTTTAAGTCCTACTGTTGTCATTTCTGGAAACTTCCATCCTGTTATTTTTAGACCGGGAGCTGGCCACGTGGAACTGAGGTCCTATCGGCGCAGGAAATCGTCTTGCAAATGTGGGATTTGCTTGGAGGTAGCCTCACCCCAGGAGGGGGGAGTTCCATGG
>NC_135494.1:3029492-3044492 GCF_052094955.1 Ictidomys tridecemlineatus | reverse complement strand
TTTGCCAATGAGTTGTCTCATCTTGTGGTGAGTTGAATTTTCCTTACTGGGTGGTAAAAACTGGAGTCATGAAGTTTAAAACTTTGATAAATAGAGGTGATTTTTCTTTCTTTTTTTTTTTTCCTTTATTTTTATGGTATTAAAAAAAAAAAATCCAGGTCCCTGCAAATGCTACCCGGAGAGTCTATCACTGAGCCATATCCCCAGCCACTTTAATTCTTTCATTTTTCAGAAAGAGTCTCAATAAGTTGTCGAGGGTCTTACTAAATGGCTGAGGCCAGCCTCCAACTTGCGATCCTCTTGCCTCGGCCTCCCGAGTCGTCGGCATGACCGGCGTGCGCGCAAAACTTAACTTTTGACCTAGATTTTTTACCTTGGAGAAATCATTGAAGACAACTTTATACCAAATGATATATATATTTTTTCTACTGAATGTGCTGGAGTCTGTCCCCAAAGGGAGAGTTCTGAGTTTAGAGAGGAATGACTCTGAAAGAAAGCCACAGAGGTTTTCCTATTTTTTTCTCCCTTTTAAAAATATTGATCGAAATAAATTATTCATCTCCTCAGCTCGCTCTCCTGGGGGACTGTCAGTTCTCATAATCTTCAGAGTCTTGGTTTGGCGAGGACACCGTCCTGGTGGGGCCCAGAGGTGATTCCACGGAGCAGAAGGGGACCAAGTGGTTGTCGAACTGACCTGAATCTCTTTAGCAATCAGACCCCTTTCCTCCAGCCCCAAAATGACTAATTTTAAAACGTGAGTCGGCGAGAATTTATGTCATTCATGAAAGTAAAATGATTTCTGCCCAATTCTGCCAAGACTCTGGGGTGACAGGCTGGCTTGGTGTTTGAAAAGTGACAATTTAGCATAAAATACACAGACCTACGTAGACATCTGTATTAAATATCTGTGATGAAATGAGGAAGAACGGGTTTGGGGCGTTCGGTCATTGCAGATGAATGTCCTTTGCTATTTTATGATCAGAAATAATTTTATCATCCTGAGGGGGGAAAAATGCTAATAATATGACAGATTTTCTGAAACTACAGGGAATCTGAAACTGATGATATTACGATTGCAATTTTCTAAAAATAAAGGAGGGCTTAGAAAAAAAAAAAGGGTTTCTACGTGTTTTGACACGTTTTCTACAAATATAGGAAGCCTTAGAAAAAGGGTGACCCCAGTGGCTGGGGAGGCTGAGGCAGGAGGATTGAAAGTTGGAGGCCAGCCTCAGCCAAAGCGAGGCCCTAAGCAACTCAGTGAGACTCTGAGTCTCAATAAAAATACAAAATAAGTCTGGGGATGGGTGTTGGGGGTCGAGTGCCCCTGAGTAAAATCCCCAGTACCAAAAAACAAACAAAAAACCAGCAAAGCTTACAAAACAGTAATATTAAGATTTCCTGTTTTCAAGAAATAAATCTCACACACACACAGACACAAAGCGATATGAAAGTGACATGATTATAAAAAAAAAAAAACGTAGGAAATCTCAGAGGGAAAAAAAAAGGAATATTAAAATTACACATTAAAAAAATACGGGAGACGTTAGGAAAAGGGAATATTCAAATCGCTGGGCAGCAGCTGCGATCCTGGAGCGCGCGCTGCAGGTGGCGCGCGGCGCTGGGGGTGATTGACAGCTTGGCTGGGCCAGGGAAGCCCCCCGCCCCCTCCACTGGGAAGTCCCATCTGCCGCGTATTTTTTTCTTTTGTCTTAGGAATCATGTCACCACCCCGTTTGCATTTTTTGCTGGGTGGCCCTCCTTAAGGGAGTCGTGACCAAGACGCACGGGGACGCACCTGATTGGCGCACCTGCTTGCAGGAGGGTGGGTACTCACTCCCTTTGCACGGTCCTACGGCTGACCCTGAGCTGCAACTGGACCCGGATTGATACTCGGCCCTGGCCACCCGGCGCCCTGCACAGAGGGGACCTGTGATTTCTCAGGCTGACAGACCCTGGGCCGCGTGCCCACCGGTCACCCTTGCTTTTTGCCAATGTAGCAGATGCACAACTTGGCTCCGCCCCCCACTCACACTCCCCACTGTTTCCCCTTGACCCTCGTCTCCAGATACTGACCAAGAGTGATCCACTTTCTTGTATCTGTTTATTTTTTCTGTATTTTTTTTTTCTGTTGGGGATTGAACCCAGGGGTGCTTAACCGCTGAGCCCCGTCCCCAGCCCTTTCTATATTTCATTTAGAGACAGGGTCTCCTTAAGTTGCTTAGCGCCTCGCTAAGTTCCCGAGGCTGGCCTCCGATTTGTGATCCTCCTTTTTCAGCCTCCCATGTCACTGGGACTATAAGCATGTGCCCACCCTTCCGGGCTGCAATGCATTTTTAGGACCACTAGCCTTCTCTCAATGAGAAGATTTTGTGCATTTTCCTACCTGGTCCCAAGGGTAGAGATGACCCACTTCTGTGGGCTCCACTTAGTGGACGTGTGTCTGGGTCCCAAGTCTCCTATCTGAAATCCTCCCATTGCAAGTATCTTGCATCTCAGGTTCTGGAACATTCGCACGTACAAAAGGACATATTGCGGAGGGAGATTCTGCAGAAGTCAGCTTGCTGGTACTGTAACAAAATAACCCAGATAAGCAATGTTTTTTTTTTTTTTTTTTTTTAAAGGTTTATTTAGCTTAGGATTTGGGGTATCTTTTCCATAATGGAGTCAGGTAGGAGGAGACTGGAGTCTCCACATCCTTTGTTTCCTTCATGCAAAACAGAATTATTCTTATTGCACAGGACACAATGCCCCCCTCTGGCCTCGGTTATGCGTGGTTTATTTGGATGTTGTATATCTTCAAGTTTGAGCATCTTTTTTTTCTCCCTGGGGTCCAATGTACTGAGAGCCTCACGCTCTGCATTTTCACCAGCAGAATTTTGGTGCAGGCCTGAGGTTCACATCTGCCCCTCTCTCCTCCCCAGGCTGCGTCTTGGACATACGGGATGCACGTTCAGGGATCAGATGTCTCTGCCTACGTATCTCCATTTCTGGGATAGGTGCCCATAGATGGAATTTGATCGACATTTATTTTTGCTAACTCCACAGCGAACCCCTCACCTGAACCCCTCACCCTGACCCTGACCCTGACTCTTTTATCTGCAAGATGGACCAAGTACCCCTGCTTTTTTATATGCATGACCATTGTTTAATGAGATGCTATATATTTTGAATGCTCTTGGATCCCGAGTACTTAGGAATGTCTTGACTTCTTGCGGATTTGCTTTAAAATGCAAAATATCTTGCATTTTATTTAGAGACAGGGTCTCTCTGAGCTGCTCAGGGCCTCAAGAAGTTGCAGAGGCTGGCCTCCAACGTGCAATCCTCCTGCCTCAGCCTCCCGAGCTGCTGGGCTGACAGGTGTGTGCCTTTGGCACCTGCGGTGGGATGCTGGAACCCGGGCAGAAGGGGCTCATAAAAGGGGTGCAGAGAGGAATGCAGTCTCGGGGTGCTGCAGGGTTCAGCAAAGCACCCGAGGGCCTCCTACAGCGACGGAGGTGGCCCCTGGGTCCTCTCTTCTCCCCGCCTCCAGCCTCCCGCCTCCAGCCTCCCGCCTGCTGGGGACTAGGCCCGCACACGGCGCCATCTAGTGGCCAGATGGGGGAAGAGCAGCGTCTGCTGTTTCTGTTTTTTGATTTTGTGAAACTGCAAATTTATTTAATCCCATCTCAGACATGCGACCACACCTGGGCCGGGGAGCAAATGTCACCACACCTGGGCCGGGGAGCAAATTCCACCTCACCTGGGCAGGGGAGCAAATTGCACCTCACCTGGGCAGGTGTGCACAGGTGAGCTCCTGGCACCAGGTCCTGCCTGCGAAAGGTGGGAACAATGTCACAGGTGACCTGCCCTCAGGGTCCCCAAGCTCAGAGGCGTGGCAGGAGAATCCTAATCCTCCCCAGGAGCCATTTCGCCTTTTCCTAAAGGAACAATGAGGTCATTTCCTTTATAGCTCAGGATGTACCTGCCACGAAGTGCTCAGAAAAATAATAATAAAGAAAGAAACAAATAAATAAAAGGGCTATTGAACTAGAGGTGGTGTAATTGACTGAAAATTAAAGTACATGAAGCCAGGCCCAGTGGTACACGCCCACCATCCCATCCACTTGGGAGGCTGATGCAGGAGGCTGAGCAGTTGGAGGCCAGCCTCAGCCACGTTGCAAAACCCTGTCTCCGAATAAAAACTAAAAAGGGCTGGGGGTGTGGCTCAGTAAAGTCAACCATCGTCACCGCTCTTTCAATAAGTTCTATTTCGATTTTTGGGCACACTTTCAGAGGTTCAGTCCATAGTGGGCCGACTCCACGGCTCTGGCCCAAGGGGAGCAGAACAAGATGGCGGCAGGGCCTGGAGGAGGAGAGCAGCTCAGGACAGGGCACCAGGGAGCAGAGAGAGCTCTGCCCACCAGGGACAGGACAGAGACCCCCAAGGCACAGCCCAGGGACCCCCTCCTCCAGCCACACCCCACCTGCTGCAGTCACCACCCAGTGAGTCCATCCAAGTAGATTAATCCACTATTAGGTCACAGCTCTGTGTGAGGGTTAGTTTGAGCTAAAAGACAGCAATGCAGTGATGCGGGTGGGAGTCCCTGAGCCACACCAGGCATTTCCTCTTGTGACTGTTTCTGTCAGGTCTTTTGTTCAGGAAAAAGCAGAGGACAGCAGTGATCAACCACACCCACTATGTGCCTCTGGGACTACTTCCTCCTCACCTTCGCCTGCTTGGAGGCCCACCTTGCTTGCTTGGAGCTGTGTTTAACTCTCTGCACAAAGACCTCCCTGGGGTGGGGAGCAGCGTGTTTGTTAGCAGGTGGCTCATTGTGTGACTTGCAATGCGCCCTGGGGAACCCGCAGGGACGGTCACACCTGTGTCTTCCTCCTGGCAGAGGGACAGGGCCCCAGGAGGGGTCATTATGCAGCGTCCTGACACCTCACCACGGGAGCCAGGGCTTCACCAACCTCACGGTGGCGCTGCCGAGGACCCACAGGGCGGGCGTCTGGGATCGCGATGTCACTTATAATCCCAGCGCTCCGGAGGCTGAGGTTAGAGGATCACAAATTCAAACTCAGCCTCAGCCCTTGAGGGGGGCCCTAAGCCACTCAGGGAGACCCTGAGTCACAAAGAAAAAGGAACCCGGGCTGGGGCTCGGGGTGAAGCACCCCTGGGTTCCATCCCTCCACAAATAAAAAGTAAAAAGAAAAAAGAAAAAAAAAATGGGACCAGACCCTTTGTAAAAAGGACCATTCTGCTTTGAAATTTGGATCCCGGTGGATTTTTTTCTTTTTTAAGACGCAGTGAACTGCATGCTATTTTGCAAATAGCAGGGGGGACATCCTGGGACGTGCACGGCGACCCCGGCGATGCCAAAGCTGGTGACCCCGGGGGAGATGGGACTTGATGGGCAGGTGAGCGACCCGAGGCTCTGCACAGCGCGGCCGCCGGCGATGCGCGTGCGCACGGCGCCATCTAGTGGCCGGACTGGGGAAGAGCAGCGTCTGCTTTTTCTATTATTTTGATTTTGTGAATCTGCAAATCTCCTGACTCCCATCTCTGACATGAGGTCTCTTCCGTTTTTTCCCCCTTTTTCCCCATTTATTTTTTAAATCGGTGCATGATAATGATGCATCACGGTGTGATTTATTTTATTGATTTTTTTTGGTACATATTCATGCATATTCGTGATAAAGGGTCTAAGTAGGCCGTGTCCTTCCCGGGCTCTGGGTTTGCAGTAAGCATCGTCCTTGAATCAACAGGAGGACACTCTAATCACTGGAGGAGGCGGGAAGCAATTGCATCAGGGTTAATTACGTGGAATCTTTTCGGAATTACTGTAAGCAAACCATCTAATTGCTGAGGACTTCACTCAGTTGCTGAGGCTGGCCTCCACTTGGTGATCCTCCTGCCTCAGCCTCCCGAGCCTCTGGGATGACAGGCTGGCACCACCGTGTCCAGAGTGATTTTTTAAAAAAATTGCAATGAACGCATTAATCAGCTTGGGCCCCCAAGGGTTACGCTGGACAGATGTCGCTGGCTGATTTATCGAAACAAGTTGGGGCCTCAGCCCACCTTAGCACTTGGACTCCCAAATGGAGGAACTTGAGACCAACGGCCTCCTTTAGGGAATGGGTTGATGCAGAGTTGACCGCGGATTCTGTTCCTGGCAGAGGGACTCGCAAGAGCGGACTCTCCTGTCCCTTCCGTTTCTTGAGCTAAAACAGCACGAGTCCATTCTTGGAGGACTCTTTCCAGCAGTCTCCGCAACAGGCAAGAGGCGCACAGCTCTCTTATTTAAGTGACACGAGAAGGGCCATTACAGGGCTGTCAGTGACAGGGCCAGGAAGCCGCATTGCAGGCGCCAAGCACCGCGGAGCCCATGCGCATGGACGCGGTGGCGCACGGCTGTCCTCCCAGCGGCTCTGGAGGCTGAGGCAGGAGGATCGCGAGTTCAAAGCCAGCCTCTGCCAAAGCGAGGCTGTAAGCAGCTCAGGGAGACCCTGTCTCTAAATAAAACGCAAAATAGGGCTGGGGACGGGGCTCAGGGGTCGAGGGCCCCCGAGTTTAATCCCTGGTAACCCCCCCCCAAAAAAAAAGAAAAGAAATTACGTTTTACATCCACAGGGTCTTAATAAAGCCAAATGAAAGGTGTTGCAAACCTCCTTTTTTTAAAGAAGCTCTTCGCACAAAGAGAGAAGATCATTTACTTTCTACAGCGTTTTTTTCTCCCCCCTAAAGCTCTCTATTCCATTCCGCCGGAAAGGGCATTTCAGCAAATGATGTATGAAATAGGGAAAAAAAAAGAAAAAGAATATTATTTTCTGTATGGTTTTGCGATAAAGGGCATGGATAGGTTCAGACCCGCTCTGCAGAGATGTGCAAAAAAGAGTTATTTTTCTTTAAAAAAAGAAAATGATGGGTTTATGCTTCAGTTAAACGCGCATCGATTTGGCAGGTTTTATGTGCTGATGATGGGCAGGGAGTGGCGTGGGTGCCCTGGTAAATAAAAGGTGCTTTGGTTCTTAAGAAGAAGCGGCTTCTGAGACAGATTCAAGGAAATTTGGTACAAAAATCCCTTATTAAGATCCAGTGGGGGCCAGGTGTGGGTGGTGCAGGCCTGTAATCCGAGAGACAGGGGAGGCCGAGGCAGGAGGATCACAGATTGGAGGCCAGCCTCAGCAATTTAGGGAGACCTTGTTTCTAAATAAAATACAAAAAAAAAAAAAAAAGCTGGGGATGGGGCTCAGGGGTTAAGCACCCCTGGGTTCAATCCCTGGTACTAACCAACAAATGCCGGCTTGTCCAAAAATGTTTGTCTGAGTCCTATTTCCCTGTGAGTGGGACCTGGTGTGGGGACAGGGTCTCTGCAGAGGTGGTCAGTGCAGGGCCCTGAGCTGGGCTCCTCCTGGGTCAGGGGGCCCTTGTGCCATGGCCGTGTCCTCCCCAGAGACAGAGGAGGAGCCCCGTGGGGACGGAGGCAGAGACTGCAGTGAGGGGCCACCCGCCCAGGGCCACCTGGAGCCCAGGAGCTGGAGAGGCAGGAGGAGCCTCCCTGGAGGCTGTGGAGGGAGCTCAGGACCTGGGGACACATGTGCCGACCAGGTTTTCAAGGCTGAAATATGGCTCTTGTGAGATGAATTTGCCCTGGAGGAGTTCCAAGGGTCCTGGTGACAAGGACGACGTTAGGGGCTAAAGGGCAGCGGTCCTGTGTTGGAGGTGGCGGAGGCTGGTTCTCCATCACTGTAACCAATACGCCGGGCGATCCACTTATAAAGAGAAAAGGTTCAAGTTTGAATCCGACTTCTGGAGGCTTCAGTCTACATGGGGTGGCCCGGTGGTGCTGGGGTCTCTAGTGGCTAAGACAACGTGTCATCGTGGAGAGGGTGTTGGGGACAAGCTGCCTCAGGAGCCAGGAGTGAAAGAGAGAAAGAGGAAGAGTCTGGGGTCCGACCATCACCCTCACTGCACATGGACAATTGTCCCAGAGCTGGGCCTTCTGAGAAACGTTCAAACCACGATTCTTGTCAAGTCAGAAAGACGTCAGACCTGTCACTCAGACTGACAGGCAGGAGTGTATTGAAGGAAAGGGGCAGGGGACACTCTCAAGGGACAGAGGAGTCCTCTCAGAGAGGACAGGGACAGCGTGCCCCTCCTGCCCTCCAGTTTTATGGGGGTCCCAGGGAAGTCCCCAGAGAGCCCCGCCCAGGTCCCCTCCTGACTTTGACGGACAGCAGGGTGACCTCCGACCCTCCAGTCCCCAGGGCCATGGCCACTCTGGGTCCCCCTGGCCCCTGCTGCCTGGTGCTCGGTGGAACCTGTTCTTGCAGATTTTAGGGCTGGAGGAAGGATCCTCGTCCCCCTGGGTCCCGGGACCTGGTCGGCGTCAGGGTCACAGAAGTCCTCCCTTCAGGGCCACCTGGCTCCTCTCAGGGACATGACTTCCCGCCTGCATTTCTTTGGGTGCCAAGGCCATGTCGTGCATGTGAGCTGGACTGTCCCCCGTTTGAGCTGATGACCTGCAGCTTGCAAGGCGTCACTCCCTCGGCCCCCAGTGTCCCCTCCCCCGGCTGGTGTTCCAAGGCTGCGCGCGCCAGAGGCCCGCACCAGTGTCCAGTCCCCGCGGCGTGGCGGGGACCCCTGGGCGTGCAAACGCGTGCAAACCGAGTGTCCAGTGGCGCAGGCTCTGTCCCCCGCCGGCCCTCTCCGGTCGCCTGTGAAATCTGCATTTTATTGAGATACTACGCTCACTTCCGTCTTTTGACTGGACCACCTTCGTGGGGTCCCCAGACGCGTGTTATGGTCCCCAAAGGTCACCCCACCCTGCAGCAAAGTCCTGTTGGAATGAGCAGAAAGAACGACACCCAAATTTTGAAACTTAGCTCAGGTTTTTATGGGAAAATGATTTTCTCTTTTATTTATCTTAAAATACCTCTTGTCGGCTCTTTGTTAGAAAAACGAACACTGTTTTTTTTTTTTTTGGTGGTTCTTGGAATTGAACCAATAGCACCTTACTCGGCGTCCATGGCACGTTCTGGACACTAGGTGGCGCCCCATGCTGGCATGTGAATATGCAGATATATAAGTACATAGGGACTTAAGTCAGAAATCAGTGACTTTGGGGACACATCTAGTGCTTTCCCACCTTAAAACCCCACAGGAACCAGGCACAGAGGTGCACATCTGTAATCCCAGGAGGCTGAGGCAGGAGGATGGGGAAGTTGGAGGCCAGCTTGGGCAATTTAGAGAGGCTCTGTCTGTAAACCAAAAATGAAAAGGGTTGGGATGTGGCTCATTGGTCGAAGGCCCCTGGGTTCCATCCCTGGTACCAATAAACAAACAAACAAACAAACAAACAAACAAATAAATAAATTTAATTGAATTATTATTAAGTTAACTAAAAACATGTAAAAAAGGGCTGGGGATGAGGCTCAGCGGTCCAGGGCCCCTGAGTTCCTAACCTGGTACCTTCCCCCCAGTGGGGTGATTGGGTTGCTTGCTCTTGCAACTGAATCTTCATTACATCCTCAATATGCAATAAACATACGACATCACAAGCCACTTTCCATGTGCGTGGCTTATGATTTTATCTTATTCATGGTGTTACTCAAAAAGTGCGAGTTGGACATTTTGGTGAATGTCCAGTTGATCGATTTTTTTTTTGTTTTTTTTTTACATTAAAATTCTTGCTGCTGGTGTCCTCCAAGGTGAAAAATCACGCGTGTGCTTCTGAGGAAGGAAAGGGGACCTACAGAATAAATAAAACAAGAGGGACAGATTTAGGCTCTGCTCCCCCTTGGGGTTATTTATCTGTTGGTTTGCTTATTGATTTAGGTTGATGGAGCCTCCGGGGGGCGTAACAACGGAGCCCTATCCCCAGCCCTTTTTATTCTTTATTTTGAGACAAGGTCTTGGGGACCAGCCTCAGCAACAGCAAGGCCCTAAGCAACTCAGTGAGAGCTTAGGGATTCAAGTGGGGGCGTGGTCACTGCGGCACGTGGTTATGGTAGGGGCGTGGTTACTGAAGGGTGTGGCTTATGGCTAGGGCTCCGATAGGTGGAACCTGATTACAATGAGGCAGGTGGCGGTGGGGCGTGGTCACAGAAGGGGCGTGGTCATGATGGGGCGTGGTTACAGGGGCCTATTGTAGGGGCGCTGCTATGGTGGGGGCGTGGTCACTGGCACGTGGTTATGGTGGGGGCTTGGTTTATGGCTAGGGCTTGGGTAAGCGGAACATGATTACAAGGAGGCAGGTTGTGCTGGGGCGTGGTCACAGCAGGGGCGTGGTCACAGGGGCCTATTGGAGGGGTGGTTATGGTGGGGGCGTGGCTACTCCAGGGCGTGGTTACTGCAGGGCGTGGTTATGGTGGGTGTAGTTACAGTGGGTCTGGTTATGGCGGGGCGTGGCCTCGATGGAAACTGATTGAAATGGGGCGTGGTCACTGCGGCACGTGGTTATGGTAGGGGCGTGGTTACTGAAGGGTGTGGCTTATGGCTAGGGCTTTGATAGGTGGAACCTGATTACAATGGGGCATGTTGTGTTTGGGCGTGGTCACAGCAGGGGCGTGGTCACAAGGGCCTATTGGAGGGGTGGTTATGGTGGGGGCGTGGCTACTCCAGGGCGTGGTTACTGCAGGGCGTGGTTATGGTGGGTGTAGTTACTGTGGGGCTGGTTATGGCGGGGCGTGGCCTCGATGGAAACTGATTGAAATGGGGCGTGGCCACGGTGGGCGTGGCCACGATGGGCGTGGCCACGATGGGCGTGGTTATGGGGCTGGTTATGAGCGGCTCAGTTACCGGGCGCTGTTATGGGGTCCCTGCTGAGACTGGGAACTTCCCGTGTGTCCCCACACTTTGCTGACCGTTCCTGTTGGCTCTTTCTGTTGCCTGGTTAGAAAAACTTGGTCCTAGAGACAAAGATTAAGATGGAGACATTCTTTAAATTAAAAAATTTCATTATCCTAAAATTTTTCATTTTAAACTTATTTTTTTTTGGGGGGTGGTACCAGGATAAACCCAGGGGTGTTTAACCACAGAGCCACATCCCCAGCCCCTTTTTGTGTTTTATTTTGAGACACGGTCTCTCTAAGTTGCTTACAGCCTCGCTACGTTGCTGAGGCTGGCCTCCAACTTGCGATCCTTCCTCCTCAGCCTCCGGAGTCCCTGGGATTACAGGTGTGTGCCACCGTGTCCGGCTGTCACTTGGATTTAAAGTCCAGATTTCAGAGGGGAGAGGGATGGCAAAAGGCAGTAAGACTAAAATGAATCTAACCCAGTTTTCCTTTGTGCATGTAGGAATATCACTCACCCCAGGCTGCAGCCGGACTGTCCTCTACCTTGTTTCTGTGCCTCATTTTGACCCAAAGTGGGGACAAGGCTCACTCCTACGTGGTTGGTGGGACTGCAAATTGGAGCAACCACTCTGCAAAGCAGGATGGAGATTCTTCAGGAAACCCGGAATAGAGCCACCATGTGACCCAGCTGTCCCACTCAGTTTATACCCAAGGGACTTAAAATCAGCAGACTGTAGAGACACAGCCACATTCATGTTTATGGCAGCTCAACTCACAATAGCTAAACTGTGGAACCAACCTAGGTGCCCTTCAGCAGATGAATGGATCAAGAAAATGTGGTATAGATAGATATACAATGGAATATTACTCAGCCACGAAGAAGACCGAGATTTTGACATTTGCAGGTAAACGGATGGAGCTGGAGACTATCATGCTAAGTGAAATAAGCCAATCCCAAAGAACCAGAATCTGAATGTTCTCTCTGACCTGGGGAGGCTAATTCACAAGAAGGGGGCATCTAGGGAAGAACAGAGCTGCTTTGGATTAGGCAGAGGGGAGTGAAGGGAGGAGAGATATGGGGTAGGAAGGACAGGAGAATGAATGGGACATCGTGACCCTGTGTGCCCATAGGACCATAGGACCAGGGTGATTCTGCACCATGTCCAACCAGAAGGAGGAGAAGGGACACTCTGTGTATTTAGAATGTGTCCGAGTGCCGTCTACCGTCAAGGAGAACTAATTAGAACAAATTAAAAAAAAAAAAAAAGACATTGTTAATTTTTAAAAAAAACACGTAAGGCACACGTGTGCTTCTAATTCTGGGCTGTATTCCTGTCCATCAATGTCCCCGTCTTTCCTTAAACTTGCCGGGGCTAGTCTGTGTCAATAGGGTCACTTGCGACTAACTCTTAGAATCAAGTGGCACCGCGTCTAGTTCTGTTCTCTCTCTCAGCTGCTTGGAGAGTCTCGGTCCAAATCCAAACCGCATCTCAGTGCATCTTCGGAGCCTGCTTACGTGTGGAGAGAAAGAGAGAAAAACCAACAATTCTCCCGGAGCATCGAGTGCTGTGTCCTCAAGCCACAGGTCGAGAGAGGACGGTCACTCTCTTACACAAAGTGACTCTTTCAAGCCACAAAAGGGACAGTCTCCGCTCTCGATGGTCCTTCTCATAAAATTATCTCAGAAACGGATTCTAAGAAATTCAGGGCATTTGCAAAATCGGCCCCTAAGTACTTCTTGCTTTATAGACTTGTGAATGGCATTTTTTTTTAAAAAAGGAGAAAATCCCAGTATTTTAACACTGGTATAATTACATTTTTTAAAAATTGCCCGCTGTATCCTGTCACCTCCTAACTTTGCTTATGGCTCTGGGTGGCTTTTGGGTGGACATCCCGAGGGTTCTCTATGGGGAAGAAAAAGACTATTGGGGTTTTTCCTTCCTAGATGAGCTGCGTCTGCCCTCCCTATTGGGTCTTTGCTCCGCCTGGATCATCAGCTGCTATTTCCCATTTCGAATCATCCCGCGAGGGACTTGCCCCCAAAATGCATTCAAATAATCAGGGCCACGGATCAGACAGTCTCCACGGACTGATTTCGGGTGGGAAAAAACCAAAGGGTCCGTTTTTGGTGGGCTGTGGTGGTGCTCACCTGTCATCCCAGCAACTTGGGAGGCTGAGGCAGGAGGATCACAAGTCGGAGGCCGGCCTCGGCCACTCAGTGAGACCCTGTCTCAAAATAAAAAAATAAAAATAAAAGTGACTGAGAATGAATGAGCTCAATGGTAGAGCACCCCCAGGTTCTTTCTCCAGTACCAAGAAAAAAGAAGATATTGTATTTCCTGAGCTGGGATTTTTTTGTTTTGGCTCAACAGTTAGAATACTATACAGCAATGTGTAGAAGCTGGAAATGTGCGACTCCATGTGAAATTGCACACTGCACACAGGTATTGAAACACCAGGTCACCCCCGAAAGGACATAGGATTTTTCTATATCTTATTGCATCTTTGAAAATAAGTTAAAAAGTGTTCCAAGGACGCAGAACACAACAACAACAACAAAAAAAATCACAGAAAACCCCCAGGGCTGTTTGTATGGATCCTGAATAATCTGCTTTAAAAATGAATGTCGGATCCTTTGAGATCAATACGCATTTAAATACCAGATCGAGGAGAATTTTTATTTATTTATTTTTCCCCCTTGAAAGCAATGAGTTTGAACTTGGGAGGAATTCAAAAAAACATCGCTTGAAGCTGTGCATCGTGGTGCACGTCTGTCATCCCAGCGGTTGGGGAGGCTGAGGCAGGAGGATCGCGAGTTCCAAGCCAGCCTCAGCCAAAGCGAGGCCCTAAGCAGCTCAGGGAGACCCTGTCTCTCAATAAAATGCAAAATAGGGCTGGGGACGGGGCTCAGGGGTCGAGGGTCCCTGAGTTCAATCCCTGGTACCAAAAAAATAAATTGCTAAGGGCCTCCCTAAGTTGCGGAGGCTGGCCCCCAACTTGCGATCCTCCTGCCTCAGCCTCCCGAGCTGCAGCGATTACAGGGGTGCGCCACCCGCGCCCCGGCAAGACGGACTTGTGGGACTCACCGACCCTCTCTGCAGCCTGTCGCCTTGGATGGGCTCTACGTGTGACTCTGAGCGTGCAAGAGAGCCACTGTCGGCCTCCCGGGGCGGGGGAGCGGGTACCTCGCAGCCACACGCACACGTTTGGGGACAGTAGAGGGCGCTCTTGCCCCGCGGATGGTAGACGCTCTGTGGAGCTCTTCTCTGCAACTTGGAGCCAATAAAATATTTAAAAATTAAATAAATAAAAAATGCAAACAATCCGCGGCAGTTAGAAGAGCGGGGGGGGGGGGCGCTCCAGGGCGCCTGGCTCCCGTTCCGCATTGCGCGGTGCGCAGCGTGGGCACCCGGGAGAGACGGCTCGCCCAGGCCAGCGCCCTCATTAATCTGGCAGGCTCAGCGGGGGGCTTCGGGTCCCTTCCTTAGCTGCAGGGGTGAGGCCCACGGTGCTGGGGTTCATGCTGAGCCCAAACCGGGCCACGGAACCGAGGAGGTCAAAGTGCGGGGGTCCGCGCGCGCGTAGGGGAGAGGGGCACGCTTGGCCCTGCTCCCCAGCAACCAGGCGACTTAGGGCCACCCGCTGCCAATCAATATCTGTATTGCCCTGAATTTTCTGCGGCAGAGCTCGTTTGCAGAGTAGATTCAGGAAGGCGCGCTCCTCGCTGTGCAAAGGAAACCAGCGTCTTCAATGCGCAACCTGACCAACCGGGCAGGGAGACCCCCCAGGCACCCATTGGGGCATTCTGGTGTACGTAGCCTGCTGTTGAGAACTGCACCAAGGCGCAGGCCATGTGGTGAACGGGGGCCGAGTGTGTTTCTGGGTTCTCTGGGTTTCCATCCACAAAATGGGTGGGGGGATTCTTGAAACTCCTTTTTTTTGCATTGGCAACATCACCAAACCACCAAGCCACGTCTGCAGCTCTTTATTAAATGGCTTATTATTATTATTATTATTATTTATATTTTATTTAGAGACAGATTCTCACTAAGTTGCTAAGATCGGCCTCCAACTTGCAATCCTCCTGCCTCAGCCTCCAGAGCTGCTGGGAAGACAGGCGTGGGCCACCGCACCCGGCTTTGGAACAAATTTTTGGAAGTGCATAAAATCCTGCTTGCTCGCACTGATCCGAGGTCTCTAACAGAAGTCAGACGGGCTGAA